>NC_057810.1:617297252-617597252 GCF_018294505.1 Triticum aestivum | reverse complement strand
GGGAAGGCTAGAGATGAAGATTCATATGGTAGGAATGGAATATCTTGGCCTCAACACATGAGTAGGTAGTTCTCTCTCAGGAATGGTAAGTTGGAAGTGTAGGTTTGTTCTGATGGCTCTCTCCATGAATGAAGAGGAGGTAGAGGGGTATATATAGCCTCCACACAAAATCTAACTGTTACACACAATTTACCAATCTCAGTGGGACCGAATCAACAAACTCGGGACCGATTTAGTAAACAATGTGACCGTTAGGGTTTTCGGTGGGACCGAAATGCAACTCGGTAGGACCGATATGATTAGGGTTAGGGCATAACATAATCTCGGTGAGACCGATTACACAAACTCGGTGAGACCGATTTTGGTAATAAGCTAACCAAAGAGTTGGTCAGGCAAACTCGGTGGGACCGATTACTCAAACTCGGTCGGACTGATTTTGGTAATAAGTTAACCAGAGAGTTTGCATTGTAATCTCGGTAGTACCGATTGCTCAAACTCGGTAAGACCGATTTTGATAATGGACATACACAGAGAGATTACAATCCCATCTCGGTGAGACCGAGATCCCTATCGATGAGACCGATTTGCCTAGGGTTTGTGGCAGTGGCTATGACATCTGAACTCGGTGGCGCCGGATAGAAAGAATCGGTGGGGCTGAGTCAGACTTTAGGTTTAGGACATATATGGATGTGGGAAAGTTGTTGAGGGCTTTGGAGCATATCACTAAGCACTGTGGAGCAAGAAACTCATTAAGCAACACCTCATCCCTTCTTGATAGTATTGGCTTTTCCTATAGACTCAATGTGATCTTGGATCACTAAAACATAAAATGCAGAGTCTTGATCTTGAAGCTTGAGCCAATCCTTTGTCCTTAGCATCTTGAAGGGGTTCAACATCCTTTAGTCCATGCCACTCCATTGTTGAACTTGTCTGAAACATACTAGACAAAAGTGTTAGTCCAACAAGAGATATGTTGACATTAATTACCAAAACCACCTAGGGAGCACTTGTGCTTTCAATCTCCCCCTTTTTGGTAATTGATGGCAACATACATCAAAGCTTTAGATAAAGATATAGAGAATAGCAAGTAAAGCTTTGGAAAGACATGTAACAGTCATAGGCTCCCCCTACATGTATGCAATCATGTGAATATGGAATATAGAAGCATGTGAATGCAGGAACATGACAGAGTAAGCGATGTGTTACATGTATCTTGGCCATATGCATCAGAGCAAAGAATATTAGAATAAATACCTTCATGCTCATGAGTCGTTCTTGAAAACAGTATGTACATTAGCAAGAATTCCTCATACACATGATTGTGATGCATATACTTACCTTGTGGTCTTGAGTTTGCTTAGGATGGAATGAACCTGCGTAAACAAGGTTAGATAACACAGATACACCTACTAGCCAGAGCAAATAGAAGAAACCACAAGAATACCAAGACTGGGATGACATGTAGAGAGTGAGTACAAGTACCACATTGGATTAGACATGTCCCCAAAGATAAAGATATGCAATGAATTTAGATGATTTCTTTCCCTTAGATGTCTTGCTCCCCCTGAATCTAGCATGGGATACTGGGAGAAGATAGGGAACTGAAAATCAGAGCTGAAAGATACAAATGAATAGAGTTAATGCAAATAAGCACATATGAACATGTATTTCCCTTCAAGAAGACATGTGGCATCTCTCCTCTTGAACACCAAGCATCTGGGATCCTTGAGAAATACTCTCTTCTTAAGGCCCAGTTCTTTTCAGCAGATTATGGAGAATCTTGGTCCCAAAAATCCCGAGCGAAAAGAACTCGATTGAACTTCCAAAATCTCAACCGGATTCTCCAGAATCCCAGTGCAATCCCAAAATCCCAAAATACCTGGTTTCTCCCACAATCTCGGGATTCTGACAAGTCCCACCAAAGAAAATGTTTGGACTTAATAGAGTACTCCTATTGTAGCTGGTTATTACGGCCAAACTACCACCGAGCCAGCCACGGTCGATACACAGAGAACGAGCCCCTATCGATGCCTGCTCGCATCGCTTACCTCCCCGCTTACCTCGAGCAAGGCCGCGTGCTAGGGTTCCAGCGCCGCCGTCGGCCCTGCCTCGCCGCTCGTGACCTCGCCGCCGCCGTCCCGGTACTCGATGTCGCTGGATTGGTCCTCGCCGTCACCGGTACCCACTCCCGCCGCAGCCCAGCCGTCCTCCGCGACCCTCTGCCCTCTGCCGCAGTGGGGACAACGGGAAGCCGCTGCCACGCCCCTCTGCACCGGCTGCCCACGGCGCCTCCATCCTGAAGCCGCAGCCGAAGTGCCCACCATTCATCCAGTCCTCCACTCCTCCACGGGGAGCCATCCTCTCTGTCCCAACTCTCCGTTCTTCTTTTTTAGCTATATAAATTGGATAGATGCAAATACTTTGTTGCATAGATGGATGAATCGATGTGTCCGTTGGATAGATGGATGAATGGATTGATTTTTTAATTTGTTAGATGGATGAATGATGCCAGATTTTTTTTGTTCATATTGTCGATGCTACTGTGTATATTGGTTCTATTGGTAGATATTGGTGTTGTGATATTTGCTACTGTATGAAGATGTTGTTACATTCGACTAGTAGATAATGTTAGAAAAACAAAGTTTTAATAATTCATCAAACAATTTCTCCAAGAGTAGTATAGACATTTCAACACACAACTTTTTCTAGAGTCTCAAACTACAATCTCAAAAAAGAACTCGACCACAGATTCTGGGAGAAGCAGATTCTAGGAGAATTTTTCAGAATATTGATTCTGTAGAATCCTGGGCGAAAACAACTGGCCCTAAGTATTCTCTCCCCTTGGAGATCTCTCTCTTCCCTTGTGGAAGTCATACTCTCTCTCCCTTTGGAAGTGATAAGCTTTGATGTGATCTCTCTCTCCCCCTTTGACATCAATTTTTAAGAAGGGCTTCTGGAATTTGTCGTGAACGGGTTTGATCCTTGAGTCATAGCACAAAGCATTTATAAAAATGTGATGCTTGTAGAGGACAAGATTCATTGAGTGGAGCTGGATCAAAAGGTAAAGATTAATAAGTGGCAAAATGTTTTTCCTGTTATGAAATTGGTGGCACCGAGTGGTATGCTTCGGTTGCACCGAGAGGATTCAGTTGGACCGAAAATATCAAACCGGTGAAACCGAGTTCATCGCAGAGAAAACACTTGTCACCTCAGCTCACTAGACTAGCAAGATCTCACAAAGATTTGCAAGGAATTTACTAAATGATATGCAATGAATTTGATGCTGGAATTGCAGAACGAACAGAAAAGAAAGAAATCTAGATGAAGTTTTTTTTGAAAGAGGAAACAAATATACATGAGATAAATGCAAGGGCACACAAGAGAACTTCATCTAGAATTGGTCGGTGACAAATTCACCTATGTTAGAGTATATTGACTTAGGAGTCAAGTGAGATCACTTGATCATAGGTCATACTCATTGTTTAAGCTCAAAATGGGGTTACCATTTTTCGTTTAAGCATTTTGATGTATTCACATCTTGTCGAGTTGCTTTAACTCATGTCTCGGAGTAAAGCTTCTCTAAGATGGAATAACATACCTTGGGTGGTGGTGTTGATCATGTAGTTGAACTTGTGTGGGTTGCTCAAGGTTGATGTGGCTCATCAAGAGTTGGAAGCACCACTTGGAATTTGAGTTCATCTACCTACATGGGTTAGTTCTTGCAAGGAAGAGCACTTGTGTATCCGATAACAATTATGAATTTCAACATAGAATTTGTCAAAGGATATGTTTGAATGGTTCCGTGCTTCCTTGTTGTCATCCACCTTAGTGTAGAGACTTGGTGATGTAGAGATTGCTCAAGATATGAGTAGGTTACAATCTCATGGAATTTGATTCAGCCAAGTACCTACATGGGTTAGATAACATGCAAGATGCAAATGTATCCAAGACATAAGATTGTCATCATAAGAGAGATACCAAGGATTAGTCATAAGCTCATGTATTGCATGTATCCAATGGAGTTTCTACTCGAAGTTTGAAGCATCAATGATGTTCAATTCTCCTCTCAACCTGCAAAACACTTTCTCATCAAGTGGTTTAGTGAAAATATCCGCTAATTGCTTTTCGGTGCGAACATGCTTAAGATCAATGTCACCCTTAGCAAGATGATCTCGAATGAAATGATGACGAACTTCAATATGCTTAGTTTGATAATGTTGCACGGGATTATGACCAATTTTGATAGCACTTTCATTGTCACAAAGCAATGGAACATGTTTCACATATATCCCATAATCTTTAAGAGTTTGGGTCATCCAAAGTAATTGAGCACAACATGAACCAGCGGCAATGTACTCTGCTTCGGCGGTAGATAAGGATACCGAGTTCTGTTTCTTGGAAGACCAAGACACAAGGGATCTACCAAGAAATTGGCAAGTACCCAAAGTGGACTTCCTATCAACCTTGTCTCCGGCATAGTCCGAGTCGGAGTAGCCAACAAGATCAAAAGAGGCCCTCTTAGGATACCAAATGCCAAAATTTGGTGTATGAATTAAGTATCTCACTATCCTTTTCACGGCCTTAAGATGATATTCTTTAGGAGCAGCTTGATATCTTGCACACATGCACACACTTACATAATATCAGGACGTGAAGCACATAGATATAACAATGATCCAATCATAGAGCGATAAACCTTTTGATCAACCGGTTCACCATCTTTGGTCAAATCAGGATGTCCACTAGTAGGCATGGGTGTAGACATACCTTTGCATTCTTGCATATTGAAATTCTTGAATAAGTCCTTAGTGTACTTCGTTTGAGAGACAAAAGTACCTTCCTTAGTTTGCTTGATTTGCAACCCAAGGAAGAATTTGAGTTCACTCATCATTGACATCTCAAACTTCTCCAACATTAGCTTTCCAAACTTCTCACTAAAATGAGGGTTAGTTGATCCAAATATAATATCATCAACAAAAATTTGGCATACAAATAATTCTCCATTAACCCTTTTAGTAAAAAGTGTAGAATCAATTTTCCCAATTTCAAAGCCTTTTTGAAGAAGGAACTTAGTTAAGCATTTATACCAAGCTCTAGGAGCTTGTTTAAGACCATAAAGAGCTTTGCGTAGTTTATAGACATGACTGGGTTTCTTAGAATTGATAAAGCCGGGATGTTGTTTAACATAAACTTCCTCCTCTATTTCACCATTTAGAAAAGCACTTTTAATGTCCATTTGGTACAAGGTGATATCATGATGATTAGCATAGGCAAGTAAGATGCGAATGGACTCAAGTCTAGCAATGGGAGCATAAGTCTCACCATAGGTCATACCTTCGACTTGTGTGTAGCCTTGGGCAACAAGACGTGCTTTGTTGCGAACTACTTGTCCATCTTCATCTTGCTTGTTGCGAAACACCCATTTGGTACCGATGATGTTGTGGTTGTTGTCGGGCTTCTCAACCAATGTCCAAACTTGATTTCTCTCAAAGTTGTGTAGCTCTTCATGCATAGCATTTATCCAATCCGGATCTTCCAATGCTTCTTCGACCTTCATAGGTTCAATGCTAGAGATGAAAGAATAGTTTTCGCAAAAGTTAGCTAAACGAGTTTTAGAGCGAGTGATTCTCCCGGTTTGAATATCATTGTAGATTTTCTTGACGGGATGGTCTTTAGCAATTCTTGCTCGAAATCGTGAAAGCTTTTTCTTGGGTCTTGGTTGAACATCTTCTTAATCTTGTTCTTCTTCTTGGCCTTCTTCATTATTGGCGTTGTCGTTCTCTTGTCGTGGTGGAGAAAGGAGGTTGTTGACGTTCTTGATGTACTTCCTCGTTTTCTTCATCTTGGTGTGTCCCACTTGTGGATGCTTCTGTATCAACTCTTGGTTCACCTTGTCGTGAAGTAGAAGCTTCCACTTGGACTGACGAGCTACTCTCCTTCACCTTCATTGGACAAACCTTGCCAATAGACAAGTCTTGGATTGCTTCCAAGGGGTCTTTGTCTCCTACATCAATTGGCAATTGCTCTACTTGTGAGCCGTTAGATTCATCAAACTTCACATCTACCGTTTCTTCAACCTTTCAGGTGAAATTGTTGTAGACACGGTAAGTGTGAGAGTTTGAGCCATAACCTAGTAGGAAACCTTCATGAGACTTAGGAGCAAATTTAGAATGACGATGCTTATCAAGAATGTAGCACTTTGAGCCGAATACTCGAAAGTATCCAACTTGGGGTTTGTTACCGGTGAGGAGCTCGTATGCTGTCTTGCCGAGTAGCTTGTGAAGATACAAGCAATTTGTTGCATGACAAGCTGTCTCAACCGCTTCTGCCCAAAAGTGCTTCAGCGTCTTGTACTCATCAAGCATCGTTCTCGCACTTTCAATGAGCGTCCGGTTCTTCCTCTCAACAACTCCATTTTGTTGAGGTGTGTACGTAGCCGAGAACTCGTGTGAAATCCCTTCTTCATAAAGAAAGGTGTCCACATTTGCGTTCTTGAACTCCGTTCCGTTGTCGCTCCGAACCTTCTTGATCTTCACTTCAAACTGATTTTGAGCCTTCCTGGCAAAGTTTTTGAAGATCTTTTGGACCGGCGATTTGTCATCGAGAAAGAACACCCACGTAAATCTTGAAAAATCATCAACTATAACTAGACCAAAAGAATTTCCACCGAGACTTTTGTAAGCGTTGGGACCAAAAAGATCCATGTGAAGTAGCTCAAGTGGCCTCCTTGTGGTCATGATGTTCTTCACGGGATGCCTTCCTCAAACCTGTTTACCTACTTGACAAGCACTGCAAAGTCTATCCTTATCAAATATGACATCGTTAACACCAAGGATATGATTCCCTTTAATAAGCTTGTCAAGGTTTCTCATGCCAACGTGACCTAGTCATCTATGCCATAACCAACCTTTTGAGGATTTAGCAATGAAGCAAGTTTTAGGTTGAGCCTTTTTAGAGAAATCAACAATGTAAAGATCACCTCTACGTATACCGGTAAAGACCATTTTATGATTATCTCAACAAAACACTTGGCAATCTACTTCAGTAAATAGGACATTGAAACTGAAATCAGCAGGTCTAGATACTGAAAGTAAGTTGTAGCCAAGAGATTCAACGAGCATAACATTCTGAATGGAGCTATCATGTGAGATGGCCAACTTACCGAGGCCAACCACCTTACCCTTTGAATTATCACCAAAAGTGACATACTTTCGAGGATTATCATTTTCAGCAAGCTCACGAAACATGTCTTTATCTCCGGTCATGTGATCGGTACATCCATTGTCAAGAACCCATTCCTTTCCTCCTGCCATATATCCTCGAAGATTTTCCATAAGACCAAAGTGTCTCATTGCATCATCAAGATCAAAGTCATCATCATCATCATCATCCTCATCATAGTATCCATGTTCAACATCGTTCTCTGGTGGATCAATTCCTAGTGAGAGTGATTCAATAGTATGAGTTTGATAATAATCTCCTCTATGAATTCTAGTAGCTTCGGAAATAATATTGCTAATAATTCCAACATTTCCTTTGGCACGCATAAGATTTGTAAGTTCAAATAGACAATTGCCAAACATAGGATCCTTGGAATTCATCTTAGTCAAGGCAATAGACTTATGAAGAATTTCATCCAGATTTTTCAAGAAATAATTAGGAAATCGTTCCTCAAAAATTTCCATATAGTGTAGGCACACTCAAGAGTAGGCAGTTTTCCAATCAAGCTTCTAGGCAAGCCTCTAGTGATAAGATTAACAGTTCTAACATTTCTAATCATGTAAATAGACTCATCAAGGGTAGGATGCATACGATCAACATAAGGTGCACAAGGACTAGCAATGTACTTGTTCAAATGATATTGATTGAAAATTACAAGCATCTCATTTTCCACTCATGAAAATACTCTCCATCAAGTATAGGCACTCTATGTCTAAGACTCCCCAAAGTAGACTCATCCATCTTCCTCCAATGGTGATTAAACCAAAGCAATGGAGACCAAAGCTCTGATACCACCTGTAGGACCTTGAGAAGAAGTAAGTAAGTCTAGAGGGGGGTGATTAGACTACTTGACCAATTAAAAATTATGCCTTTTCCCAATTTTAGTCTTTGGCAGATTTTAGCAATCTTGCACAAGTCAAGCAATCTTCACACAAATCAAGCAAGCATGCAATTAGTATATGAGCAGCAGAAATTAAAGCATGCAACTTGCAAGAATGTAAAGGGAAGGGTTAGGAGATCTCAAACGCAATTTGAAGACACGGTGATTTTTGAGCCGTGGTTCCGATGGGTGGTGCTATCGTACATCCACGTTGATGGAGACTTCAACCCACGAAGGGTAACGGTTGCACGAGTCCACGGAGGGCTCCACCGAAGAAGGGTCCACGAAGAAGCAACCGTGTGTATCCCACCATGGCCGTCGCCCACAAAGGACTTGCCTCACTAGCGGTAGATCTTCATGAACTAGGCGATCTCCTTGCCCTTACAAACTCCTTGGTTCAACTCCACAATCTTTGTCAGAGGCTCCCAAGTGACACCTAGCCAATCTAGGAGACACCACTCTCCAAGAAGTAACAAATGGTGTGTTGATGATGAACTCCTTGCTCTTGTGCTTCAAATGATAGTCTCGCCAACACTCAACTCTCTCTCATAGGATTTGGATCTGGTGGAAAGAAGATTTGAGTGGAAAGCAACTTGGGGAAGGCTAGAGATCAAGATTCATATGGTAGGAATGGAATATCTTGGCCTCAACACATGAGTAGGTGGTTCTCTCTCAGAAATGGTAAGTTGGAAGTGTAGGTTTATTCTGATGGCTCTCTCCATGAATGAAGAGGAGGTGGAGGTCAGACCGATTTAGTAAACAATGTGACCGTTAGGGTTTTCGATGGGACCAAAATGCAACTCGGTAGAACCGATATGATTAGGGTTAGGGCATAACATAATCTCGGTGAGACCAATTGCACAAACTCGGTGAGACCGATTTTGGTAATAAGCTAACCAGAGAGTTGGTTAGGCAAACTCGGTGGGACCGATTACTCAAACTCGGTGGGACCGATTTTGGTAATAAGTTAACCAGAGAGTTTGCATTGTAATCTCGGTAGTACCGATTGCTCAAACTCGGTAAGACTGATTTTGATAATGGACATATACAGAGAGATTACAATCCTATCTTGGTGAGACCGAGATCCCTATCGGTGAGACCGATTTGCCTAGGGTTTGTGGCAGTGGCTATGACATCTGAACTCGGTGGCGCCGAATAGAAAGAATTGGTGGGGCCGAGTCAGACTTTAGGTTTAGGACATATATGGATGTGGGAAAGTTGTTGAGGGCTTTGGAGCATATCACTAAGCACCGTGGAGCAAGAAACTCATTAAGCAACACCTCATCCCTTCTTGATAGTATTGGCTTTTCCTATAGACTAAATGTGAACTTGGATCACTAAAACAGAAAATGCAGAGTCTTGATCTTGAAGCTTGAGCCAATCCTTTGTACTTAGCATCTTGAAGGGGTTCCACATCATTTAGTCCATGCCACTCCATTGTTGAACTTGTCTGAAACATACTAGACAAAAGTGTAAGTCCAACAAGAGATTTGTTGACACTAATTACCAGAACCACCTAGGGAGCACTTGTGCTTTCACACAGAAAGGTTGGCTGCCCTTGGACGACTCCGGCTAGTCCCTGCCGTGCTTCGTGTCCGGCTCCACGGCGAGCACAGCTGCTCGCTTGTGCTTGACGTCCTTGGCCTTGAGCTTCTTTTCTTCTAGGTCGACAGCTGGCAGCTCGAGGAGGGAGAGGCATCCCTCCTCAGCCCTTGCGCACTTGGTCGCCAGGTTGAACAGCTCCAGGGATGTGCACAGCTCCTCGTGGATGGCCAGCTCCTCCTTCATCTTGATGTCACGGACGCCATCAAAGAACGCCGAAATGATGGCCTCCTCCGTGACCTTGGGGATCTTGACACGGACGCTGTTGAAGCGCTGGATGTATTTATATAGGGTCTCCCCAGGCTGATGCTTGATGCGGCATAGGTCACCCGCAGCCAGGGGGCGGTCGTGAGTGCCCTGGAAGTTGGCGAAGAAGCGACTATGTATCTCATCCCTGGAAGAGATTGGGCCGGGAGGCAGGTTCAGAAGCCAAGAGCGGGCACTGTCCTTGAGTGCCATGGGAAACCAGTTCACCATAACTTTCTCGTCGCCTTTGGCCGCCTCGATGCTCAGCTCGTAGAGCTGCAAGAACTCTTCGGGGTCGAGGGTGCCGTCGTAGCGAGGAGGCAGGTCTGGCTTGAACTTGCCCGGCCAGGCGATGCTGCACAGCTCGGGGGTGAAGGCGCGGCAGGCTGCTGTGGCCACCGGAGCCCCTTGCTGCCGTGGAGCTTGCTCTTGATGATGTCCGTGCACCGCTGCTGTTGGCAGCGTGCGGTCTTGTCGTGCTGGTGCAGGGAGCACGGGGGCGCCTTCTCGGGGACAAGGGATTTCTTGGCAGCTTCTTTCTTCTTGCGCAGGCGCCGGGCATGGTGGATCACGTCTGGGGGGCGCACGCCTTGGAGCAAGGGCGCCGCCTTGGGGCTGAAGTGGCGGAGGCGCTCCTTGAGCCGCGTCGCCCGCACTCGGTGGCGGGTGAGGCAGCAAGAGGGACAGCCCGGGGTAGCCCCCAGCAGCGTTGACAAGCTGGGTGATGCGGGCGAGCCAGTCCTCGTAGAGGTTGTCGACGGGGCGGTAATGCAGGAGCTCGCGTGTCGTGAGCAGCACGGCGTGCGCGTCCGTGGGAGCGCGTCGAGCATGGGACGACAATCCAACTGGAGTCATCAATGGAGTGGCGGTGCGGTCGTCCCGCCGCACTGAGGGGTGCAGTGAGGATGCTTGGTGCTCGTGCCCCGCCGGGCCGGTGGCGGCGTTGGCGGCAGGCAACGGAGAACGACGAGGGGGGCCGCCGACATGGGCCGTCTGGGCGACCTGAGCGACGAGAGTGGCCCGGCGCTCAACACGGGCTCGGCGAGCATTAGACATGGATGCGACGAAGAAATGGGACATGGATCGATGGAAGGAAGAACCCCGGCGCACCCCTACCCCGCAAAACCCTTAAGGTTCGAACACTGGGGTGCGCACGAAGATTTTCCCCTATCGAATATCGCTCTCTTTGCCTCGTCGCGATCCCTAGGCTTAACTAAATGAAATCATAGCACAAGAGACACGAGGTTTATACTGGTTCAGGCCACCATTGTGGTGTAATACCCAACTCCAGTGTGTGGTGTGGTGGATTGCCTCTTGGGCTGATGATGAACAGTACAAGGAGAAGAACAGCCTCCTAAGGCGAGGTGTTCTTGTGCTCGGTGAGTGGTTCTGGTCTGAATGGATCCGTTGGGTCCCTCTTCTCTATGGTGGTGGCTAGTCCTATTTATAGAGGCCCTGGTCCTGTTCCCAAATATTGAGTGGGAAGGAATCCCACAACGGCCATTTTGAAAGGGGACAACTAGTACATGCTATCCTGACTAAAGGTGGTGTTCGCCTGCCAAAGGCTCTGGTGATGACGCCGTCTTGGGCTCCATAGTAACCTCTATCCTGCCGTCCTGCTAGTCTTGGTCTTGTTGCACCGATATAGAAACATTTGCCTAATGCCTTGTTACTCCGCGCCTGCGCTTGCCCCCTTAGCACCAAAGGGGAAACTAGTACACTGCATGCTGGCGCCTACCTGGCGCCCGCCTGGCCTTGGTCGTCATGGCTTGCGTCATGGGAACCTCGCGAGGTACCCCTTTGCCTTGATCTCTTCGCCTCCCTCGTGAGCCTGCCTGATGAGGCCGCTCCTAAGGAGGCCTTGCATCGTCCGCTCCGTGAGGCTTGGCCCCTTGCGAGGGCCTTGAGTGCTTGGTTGATGAAGTTAGACCGCACCGGGCCGCTGGTGGAGCCACGCCGCGGGCTGCAGGCAGGCAAGTCTAGGGACCCCCGTTCCTAGAACACCGACAGGCGGCACTTTTCACTCGAAGCCTTCTCCAGGAGGGAGGCGGTTTCTTTGGCTTGCTTCCGGATAGAGGATATCGCAACACGAGCGGCATTCAGGGCAGATTCGGAGGAAATTAGGGCACCCTGGGCAGCGCTCTCACACTGCTTCACGGCCAGCAGCTTTGTCTTCAGGACAGAGGTCTGGCCCTCAAGCTCAGCCCTAAGCAGCTCTAGTTCTAGGCGGTGCCTTCCATCCAGCTCAGTGCACGCCTTTGCCACCCTCTTCTCCACCTCCACCTGGACCTGAGCTTCTCGAGCGGCGGCAACATCCTCAACAACCGTGACCTGTTGCTCACTCACCTCCAGCTTCTCCAGCGCCAAGCTATGTTCCACGACATCCAGCGTCAAGTCTTCATGGCGCCTCAAGAGCTCCACCTCAGCAAGGGCCACCTCGCCCGGGGAGAAGGCCAGCAAGGCACGACGCTCCTCGACTTCGCGCTGCAGGGCCGCAATTGAAGACAGAAGATCTTGCTCCAGCTCCTCAGCCGCCTCGCGATGGCGGTTGGCTGCCTTGGCCTCTTCTATGGCACAGGCACATGCTTCACGAGAAGACGCGAGCGAGGCTGCCGCGCATGCTTCGGCTTCGTCACGCTGAAGCTTCCCAAGATTGATGGCTACCTTCAACCACTGCCACTCATCCTCCAAGCGGTGGTTCTTTGCCTCAAGCCTGGTGTTGACGTTGGCAAGCTCCCTACCAAGATGGACCATCGCACACATCGCTTCACCAAAGAGCCCAAAGCGCACCACACTACGACTGCGAGCGAGCGCGAGATCAACGCCAAGACCTGCACCAGCCCCGGTGGCTGTTCGGGAGGCGCCGGATGCTCCGCCAGCCGCCGGCCAGGGGCTGGCAGGTGTAGTCCCACAGCTCGAAGATGACGGCTGCCCAGGCGCACCCCCTGCTGGCAATGACAATAGGAAGGATCACTGGTGCACCCTCTGTCTCGCGGGTGGAGCCGTAGGAAGAGGGCGCATGGGGCCCGGTTCCGGGGCACCCTTGTGGCGTCATGTTGGCTGAAGTTGGTCCCACACTCTGCGCAGGATCGGAGCACTAGGGGCTGCGGGCGTCCGTTAAGCTGGGGTCCTTGGGGGTTCCTGCCTCCCGAGTTTTTGCCTTCGTGAGGACCATGCAAAACCACAACCATGAGACAACATGTCACGTTTGGAGGTCAAGAGCAAGGATACTTACTCATCGGCAGCCACGTATCTCCTTGGTTTCAGCGGCCGCCGGGTGCCGTCATCACGGCAACGGGACCTCTTCCTCTTCAGGAGTGAATCAAGACACAGACGGCGCCGACCAGACCCCGGCGGGCGATCCTCATGAGGGGGAGCACTCGGTGTTGTATCAGGAGCAAGGCTCCAAAGGCCAAGGGTACCCGACGATACCTCCTGGCTCACAGCTCCTGGGCCATTGGTGGGCTGCTCGTCATCAGCAGCCACCCTAGAGCCATCATCCCGGGCGTCGGAGGCCCCGGTCTCTGGAGTTTGGTGCTGCACCAGCTCCGCATCGGCTCCTTCCAAGGCCCTAGAAGCCTTGGGCCCCTAAGCCTCTGGCGGGGCCAGGACTCCGGAGGAGCTCTCAACAGCTGATGGAGATGCACACCCCCTGCCTCCACACTCGGGGTGCATGCGGCAGGGTCGATCAAGAGAGGAGCCACGAAGATGGGGTTCTCGCGGGGCCCCTCAATACCCTCGGGAGGCAACCCCCACTCGTCGAACAGAGGCATCTGCCCCGCGAAGGCTGCCTTATTCAAGCACAGATAGAGAAGGCAACCACCTCCTGGAAGGTCAGCAGCCTCAGGCTCGCCAGTCAGGAGCTTGAGCACCATGCTCAAGGTATCAGAAGCAAGCGACGGCTTCTGCAGCCTCATCGGATCCCCGTCGCCTGTGAAGTCCCAATCGGGCAAGAATGGCGCTGGAGGGGAGCAATGCGCTGCTTCACGAACTCCTTCACCACCATTGGCATCGTCACCTCCAGTCCCTGGAGCCTCGCCAACCTCTTCCAGACAAAAGCAAGACGCCGGTCGATGAGCTTCTCATGGCACCAGCCGGAGCTAGGCGAGGCCAGCGACCCGGGAATCATGAGCAGGGGGCTGAATGTGCGGGTGTCCATCAGGAGCCACTGCTTCTGGAATGCCTCTGCGATAGGCAAAAGCTCAAAATCAATCCCTAAGCCAGCCGTCGTGGCCACGGCTTTGAAGGACACACACCCGGAGCGTTGGCGGGCATCCACCAATCGAAGGAGGAAGAAATGGCGGAACAAGGCCACGGAGGGAGAGATGCCCACCATGGCCTCACAGAGGAAGGCGAAGACGACAAGGAGGATGACGGAGTGATGGCCCAGGTGCAGTAGATGGATCTGGTAATGCAACATCATGGCATTGAAGAAAGGGGAGAAGGGAGGAATCAACCGAGCAAGAAGAGCATGGAGGTGAATGGGAATCTCAGTAGCACTCATCTCTCTGGTTCGCCAAGACGCAGGACAGACTACTGTCTCCCTCCCCTCATTGGAATCAGCGGCGAGCGCATGGCGAACCTTATCCAACCCCTTTTTATTGATAAAAGTTGACTGCTCAAGGGCTGGCTCCAGGGCCGGTGGAGGACCGGCCGGCGCGAGCGATTTCCCTTTCTTCTTCCCGTGCTTGGGGTCCATGGCGAGCACTAGAAGGGGACAAGGCGCCAGCGTCGGATCTGTGGACGCGGCAGCGAGATTGGAAGGGAGAAAACGAGAGCCGGGCACGAAAATTTGCAAAGGGCAAGCTGCTCTGACAACGGGTGGCAGTTGGGTCTTCCGGATGCCAAGGCGGTGTGGGGAAGTGGAGGCTGTAGGACCTTGAAGTATATCTAGAGGGGGCGTGATTAGACTACTTGACCAATTAAAAACTTAACCTTTTCCCAATTTTCGAGTTTGACAGATTTTAGCATCTTTGGACAAGTTAAGCAATCATCACACAAATCAAGCAAGCATGCTAAGAGTATATAGGCAGCGGAAATTAAAGCATGCAACTTGCAAGAAAGTAAAGGGAAGGGTTTGGAGGATTCAAACGCAGTTGGAGACACGGATGTTTTGGGCGTGGTTCCAATAGGTGGTGCTATCGTACATCCACGTTGATGGAGACTTCAACCCACGAAGGGTAACGGTTGCGCGAGTCCATGGAGGGCTCCACCCACGAAGGGTCCACGAAGAAGCAACCTTGTCTATCCCACCATGGCCGTCGCCCACGAAGTACTTGCCTCACTAGCAGTAGATCTTCACGAAGTAGGCGATCTCCTTGCCCTTACAAACTCCTTGGTTCAACTCCACAATCTTTGTCGGAGGCTCCCAAGTGACACCTAGCCAATCTAGGAGACACCACTCTCCAAGAAGTAACAAATGGTGCGTTGATGATGAACTCCTTGCTCTTGTGCTTCAAATGATAGTCTCCCCAACACTCAACTCTCTCTCATAGGATTTGGATCTGGTGGAAAGAAGATTTGAGTGGAAAGCAACTTGGGGAAGGCTAGAGATCAAGATTCATATGGTAGGAATGGAATATCTTGGCCTCAACACATGAGTAGGTGGTTCTCTCTCAGAACTGGTAAGTTGGAAGTGTAGGTTTGTTCTGATGGCTCTCTCCACGAATGAAGAGGAGGTGGAGGGGTATATATAGCCTCCACACAAAATCTAACCGTTACACACAATTTACCAATCTCGGTGGGACCGAATCAATAAACTCGGTCAGACCGATTTAGTAAACCTAGTGACCGTTAGGATTTTCGGTGGGACCGAAATGCAACTCGGTGAGACCGATATGGTTAGGGTTAGGGCATAACGTAATCTCGGTGAGACCGATTACACAAACTCGGTAGGACCGATTTTGGTAATTAGCTAACCAGAGAGTTGGTCAGGTAAACTCGGTGGGACCGATTTGCTCTTTTCGGTGAGACCGAAATGTTACAAAAGGGAAACAGAGAGTTTACATTGCAATCTCGGTGGGACCGATCGCTCACTTCGGTTAGACCGAAACGTTACGAAGGGAAACAGAGAGATTACAATCCCATCTCGGTGAGACCGAGATCCCTATCGGTGAGACCAATTTTCCTAGGGTTTGTGGCAGTGGCTATGACATCTGAACTCGGTGGCGCCGGATATAAAGAATCGGTGAGACCGATTTTGGCTTTAGGTTTAGGTCATATGTGGATGTGAGAAAGTAGTTGAGGGTTTTGGAGCATATCACTAAGCACATGAAGCAAGAGGCTCATTAAGCAACACCTCATCCCTCCTTGATAGTATTGGCTTTTCCTATAGACTCAATGTGATCTTGGATCACTGAAATATAAAATGAAGAGTCTTGAGCTTTTGAGCTTGAGCCAATCCTTTGTCCTTGATATTTTGAGGGATCCACTTTCATCATCCATGCCATGCCATTCATTGAGCTTTCCTGAAATATATGTCTTGGAATAGCATTAGCTCAATGAGCTATATGTTGTTATGAATTACCAAAACCACCTAGGGATAGTTGCACTTTCAATCTCCCCCTTTTTGGTAATTGATGACAACATATAGATCAAAGCTTCGACATATGATAATAAGATTGAAAAACATCGTCGCTTTGAGAAGTATGTGATAAGCAAGAGCTCCCCCTAAATTTGTGCATAGTTTAAGATTTGCTTTGGACTGCAAATGCACAAGGAATTAGGCTCATGGGTTACTCTTCCATGTCACATACATCTTGGTGGAGCGCTCAAAATAATAAAGATTGAATACATGCACTCATCACCAAGCAAAGTGAATGATCATATAAGGATAAGTAAGATAATAACATATAATCAAGCATAAGTGTAGCTTATGATCAAACACATGATCATCAATGTCTCACAGGTAATGCATAGTATCTCAAGCAATCAAAAGCAAACAAGTTTAACCAAGAAGACAAGAGAGAACAAAAAACAGCAAATCTCTCTCTCGAAGCCTATGATCTATACATTTTTCTCCCCCTTTGGCAACAAGTTACCAAAAAGTTCATAGAAAATGCATAGTGCTAGATCGTCTCTCAGGCTTGGTCTTCAGTTGGTGGTGGTGTCCGGATAACTCCAAGAATGAAGGCTTCAGTTGATGTAGAGGGAGCTGGAGGAGTTGGTGCTGGAGCTGGTTGCCCTGGAGCTGTAGGAGCTGTAGCTGGTGCAGATGATGTAGCTCTTGTGTCTAACACAGGCACTGTAGCTGACCTCTGAGCTCTAGGCACTCTGGCAAATGCATCTGTGGTTGTCTTGCCCTTCCTCTCCTGCATGTCATCCTGCAGCTGCTCCACAACTGACTGAATCTCAGTTACTTTGACATCAAGATCATAGAATTTTTGTTCCATGATCCTTTCCAGGCTCTCCTGGTTTTGAGTTAGGGTGGACAACCCCTTCTCAATCCTCAGTGTTGATGCTATCAAGTAACCAAGCTGCTCCTGTTTGTTCTTCAAGAAATACTCAGATGCCTCCTCTTGAGTTGGCATCTTGGCAGCCTTCTCTTTCCTTGCTTTCTCTTTCTTCTCTTGAGCTTGCACTGATGATGGATCATTCTCATTCATGACAACTTGATTGTCCTCAAAGTCTGGATAGAGAGGAAAATGTTCCTTATCCAACTGATACTTTCCTGTGCCCATCTTTGAGTTAATCAACTCCTGAATCTGTGGGGCATATCCACAACTTCTCTTCTGATCTGCTGCAGTCCTCTTAATGGTTTCTACCATAAGGCTCATGACCTTGAATTTTTGGGGCACATCAAAAATGTGAAGCATGTTAATTGCATGCCCTCTTATCATGTTGTGGTCACCTGATTTGGGCAAAAGAGTGTGCCTTAAGATCCAGTTGATCGTAGGCAGCCCTGACAGAAGAAAATGGACTGACCCAAATGAGAAAGTCTCAAGGGCTTTGTCTGGGATCTCTTTGTACATATGTGACATAGAATTGTGTCCCATCTTCTTCTTGGCATATATATCCAAATCATCTTCACTCTCTTTTGGGGCATTGATCAGATTTGCCCATTCCTCTATGGTTGACTGATATCTTGTTCCTTCAGACATCCAAACTATCCTGCCATCTGGATAGAAGTGTGCTGTGGAGTAGAATTGCATAATGAGTTCATCATTCCAGTTGGTGAGCTTCTGCCCAACAAAGTCTGCAACTCCACAAGCAATGAAACTGTCTTGCACTCCAGGATAGTGTTCTTCATTTTCCTTTATGTAGGTCCAGTCGACCCATCTCATATCACACACTATAGGCTTCTTGTCCAACAAGATTGTCTCATAGAAGTCCTGCTGCTCCTTGGTGTGGAACCTGTAATCTACAGCAGTCCTTCTCCTGGTGGCATATGGATCAGACAATCTCCATAGCCTCAACCCTGAGTCTTTCCTGATCTTCATGTTCTCAGCCACAGGATGAGCATCATTGTGGTCTGGAATCTTGGGTTTGAGCTTTCTTAGGACCTGCCCTTCTTCATCTTCCTCAGCAGCAATCTCAGGCATTGGGGCCTTGTTCTTCTCAGCTGCTGATATACTCCTGGTATTTCTCTTTGGTGCAATTTTGGGCTTGGGGGTAGCTTTGGGTGCTTCTTTGGGCTTTGATGTTGCAGCCCCTGACTTTATTGCATCACCCATAAGCTTCTGTGCCTTTGGTGCTGGTGCAGCAACCTCTTCTTCCTCTTCCATCATGGAAGGTTGACCAACAACTCTGGCCATGGTCTTCTTGACCCTTTCCTTCCTTTTCTTTCCTTCTACAGCTGGCTCTTCAGGCATCTCAGGTACTTGAGTTGATCCTCTGGCTTTAGACATTGGCTGTCTCCCTGCTGGCCTTTTGATCTTCATGCCTGGCTTTACTGCAGTTGAACTGAGCACCTTCTTGAGCACTACCTTCTTGGAAGTAGCCTCATCTTCTGCTGCCACATAGTCCTCATCCTCTGAGTCTGAGGTTCTCTTCCTTCTAGCTCTTGTGGCTGCTTTGGGCAAGTTGCTTGGAGTGCTTCTGCTCCCTTCATCTGAAGTACTTGAGGGACTAGTGCCCTCACTCATGTGAATCTGCTCTTCTTCCCTGTTCTGACTGTCACTAAGGTCTGACATGCTGCAAATCACTGACTGCTGACCCTGTGAATAGTTATAGTTGAGACAGAGTGGATGAGCATCACAAAATGCAGAGATTTTTGCAAAAGAATGATTTAAAAACTTAGTTTTAGTTTCCACAGAAAGCATTTCGGATCTACCGATTTTCAAACTCGGTGATACCGAAGCAGTTTTGGAACCTAAACTAGTGATCTCGGTCAGACCGAGTCACAGTTCGGTGGCACCGAGACTGCTAGGGTTTCACAAAGTTCTAAAATCGGTCACACCGATTTGTAATTCTCGGTCAGACCGAGACTTACTAGTGCAATGGCGTTAGCCAAATCGGTGGGACCGAGTTTTTCAACTCGGTGGGTCCGAGATGGTTTCGGCGGAAACCTAACCCTAAATTTTCGAATCACATCTATTCTAAGGATCACATTGGCTGGATAGGAGTGTTTCAATCGTGGCAAGATGCATTACGAACACAATGTGCTGAGAATCAGATGAGGAAAGCACTGTGATTGAGTTCATACCCTAGTTCGGCGGTGAACTCGCTACGGCGGCAACGGCGGAGAAGAAATCCGTTGACGGCGGCGGAGACCAGCGACAGGAGGCGGCTGGCGACGAAGTCGACGATCCGTAGACCTAGTAGGCAGAGCGAGCTACGCGCGGGCGAAGGGGTTTGGAGGAATTTCCAAATTTTTGCCCGTGTCTATATATAGCCCGACACTGTCGGTGTGACCGAGTTGAACAACTCGGTGGCACCGAGATGCATAACTGTTAACAGTTACAGCAACTCGGTGTGACCGAAAAGTTCATATCGGTTGCACCGAGATGGAAAGCTTAGATCGACTTAGTGATCTCGGTGGGACCGAAATGGAGGAATCGGTCAGACCGAGAATCACAAAGAAGTTTTGGAAGTTTAAGTCTATGACGAATCGGGGACTCCAAGTGCTCCTCACACAGAGTGGTTCGAATCTGACTTGATCAAATTTTGTGATGTAGCATGAATAGAGTTTGAGACGAGAAAAGCATAGATAGCTAGAGAAGGTTCTTAGGCATTCTTGTCCATCCACTTGGTCAAAGAAAAGGAAACCAATCAATCAAACAACAGGTGGATGTCCTCGAATGAGTAAAATATGCAACCAGCATGCTCACACAATAAAGTGACAAATTAAATATGTGGCAAAGCATGCACAACCAATTCTAGCATCTATCAAACAATTGGCGATGACTAGGTCATCTATATATGAGTATATTGACTTAGGAGTCAAATGAGAACATTTGATCATAGGTCATACTCATCGTTTAAGCTCAAGTGGGGTTACCACTTTTACATAATGCATTGATGTGTTCACATCATTAGAGTTGCTTTGACTCAATTCTTAGAGTTAAGCTCCCCCTAGATGTGAGATCCCCCCTTAGAGGGATGAACTAACCTTGGGTTTTGTCGATGATGACTTCATGTAGGTGTTGAAGATGTGGATGCTCAATGTTGATGTAGATCTTTTGGAGCAATCCTTTGGAGTGAGTTGCACTTTCAATACCTACACGGGTTAGTCCCACAAGGAACAAAACAAGAATATCCATAGACATAGAGTGATGCACACACAAGATGATGTCCATGAAATCATTTGGTTACCTTGTCCCTTGCCTTACCAACATGAGGGTTTGTGACTCCTTGAACTAGTGCAAGATGTGGAGGTTGATTGCACTTGTTCTTGCCATAAAGATATGAGTGAAGAATGTTGGCGGAGTCACCCTCAAGAACTCTCTAGTTCTTCTTCTTTGGGATCCACATCATCTTGATGGGAATCCTTGGAGTTGTAGTTGTACTTGATGAAGTAGAACTTGACGTAGTCTTGGGAACCCACTTGACCAAGGCCTTAGGTGCTTCTTCAAATGCATCAATCTCCTCTTGAAGCTTGTCCTTGCCTTTATGGTCTTGTGGTGGAAGATCATCTTGAGCTTGTGTTCCCTTGAAAGAAGTAGGATCATACTTCTCTTGTTGAGGAACAAACTTCGTCTTGGGGTATTGATCTTCTTCCCACTCAACTCCATTGGCATTGAACTTTCGTTCAAAACCAACACCTTGATTCTTCCGGTGCCTTCCTTGCTTGCGTACAATTTCCTCGAATTGCTTACTCCCGGCAAGGCTCTTGTATACACCTTTCTCTATAATTCCCTTCAATAAGCTATTTTCTTGCTCAAGTGTAACTTGGCTAAGAGAATCATTAGTGGAATCAAGAGAACTACTAGAAGCAACAATATTGGATTTAGCATAGTTATTGTTACTACTAGAGGAAGAATCTTTCTTGTTCTTGTTACTAGACTTGACTTGAGGCATGTAAGTAGATAAGAGTAAACGCTTGGCAATATAAGAAGAACTTTTCTTGCGAAGATCATCATTGATTGCCTTTAAGAACTCATGCTCTTGCTCAAGATTGAGCTTTTCAAAGCGTAACTTCTCATGAGCCCTTAAAAGTTCTCGATGATTTTCGAAGATAGTTTCATGAGCTAACTTAAGAGTGTTTAGTTCTTTAGTTAGAAGCTCAATCTTCTCCTTATCATTGTCATTCGTTTTATCTTGTTTAGCATGATTAATTGACGTTTCATCATAGTATTCATCACTAGAGTTGTCAATAAGTAAATCATCATCACCTAGCAAGTCATCTTCATCACTATTGAAATCAACATACTCGGGATGTGTTACCTTTGGACCTTTGGCCATGAAGCATCTTCCAATTCCTTCATTTGGTGAGTCAAATATGTCGTAGGAGTTGGTTGACACAAGTGCTAGACCGGCAACACCTTCATCTTGAGTATGTTCAGAGTCGGAGTGATAGCTTCTTTCGGAGTGATGTTCAGATTCGGAACCGGATACCCATTCACCAACATGAGCTTGATGTCTTCGTTTTGTGTAGCTCTTTGATGACTTGTCCTTCCTTTCCGAATCTTTGCTTCTCCGTGAGGGTCTTCGTTCATAACGATCATCTCTACTCCTTCTCTCTCTTGGTGGTGATTCTTCTCTTCTACTTCTTCTTTTTGGAGAATCTTCTCTTCTTTTGTAGGGTGCCGTACACTCATTGGAATAGTGTCCGGGTCTCCCACAATTGTAGCAGTTGCGCTCTCGACTGGAAGATCTTTTGTCATTGTAGGACCTTGACTTAGAGCTTCTTTCTTTGCTTCTACTCTTGTAGATTTTGTTGAAAATTTTCACCATTAAGCTCAATTCTTAATTGAAGGTTTGTTTCTCACTTGATGATGTGGGGGCTTCACATGAGGCTTTGTAAGCATCACTTGACTTGTTGTGAAGTTCCTCCTTATCCTTGAGTGACATCTCATGAGCAACAATTCTACCAATGACCTCCGTTGGCTTGAGATTCTTGTAATTGGGCATCATTTGAATCAATGTGCACACGGTATCATATTTTCCATCCAATGCTCTTAGGATCTTCTTGATGATGAATCTGTCGGTCATTTCTTCACTCCCTAAGCCGGCAATCTCATTTGTGATAAGAGCAAGCCTAGAGTACATTTCAGCGACACCTTCACCATCCTTCATTTTGAACTTGTCAAGCTGACTTTGGAGCACATCCAACTTGGATTCCTTGACGGAGTCGGTACCTTCATGCATATCAATCAAAGTGTCCCAAATTTCCTTTGCATTCTCAAGACGGCTGATTTTGTTGAATTCTTCAGGGCACAATCCGTTGAAGATGATATCACAAGCTTGAGCGTTGTATTGCAGCATCTTAAATTCTTCCGCATTAGCTTCACGGTTCGGCTCTCTCCCATCAAAGAAGTCACCTTGCAAGCCAATACAAATAATAGCCCAAACGGCAGGGTTATGTCCGAGAATATGCATTTTCATCTTATGCTTCCAACTAGCAAAATTAGTTCCATCAAAGTAAGGACCTCTACGGTGATAATTTCCCTTGCTAGACACCATACTCTCCTAGGTTGTGAAACCAAGGCTATGACCACCAAAAGCTATGGAAATCAAAGCAAATGGAGACCAAGGCTCTGATACCACTTGTAGGACCTTGAAGTATGTCTAGAGGGGGGGTGATTAGACTACTTGACCAATTAAAAACTTAACCTTTTCCCAATTTTAGAGTTTGACAGATTTTAGCATCTTTGGACAAGTCAAGCAATCATCACACAAATCAAGCAAGCATGCAAAGAGTATATAGGCAGCGGAAATTAAAGCATGCAACTTGCAAGAAAGTAAAGGGAAGGGTTTGGAGGATTCAAACGCAGTTGGAGACACGGATGTTTTTGGCGTGGTTCCGATAGGTGGTGCTATCGTACATCCACGTTGGAGACTTCAACCCACGAAGGGTAACGGTTGCGCGAGTCCGTCCACGGAGGGCTCCACCCACGAAGGGTCCACGAAGAAGCAACCTTGTCTATCCCACCATGGCCGTCGCCCACGAAGGACTTGCCTCACTAGCGGTAGATCTTCACGAAGTAGGCGATCTCCTTGCCCTTACAAACTCCTTGGTTCAACTCCACAATCTTTGTCGGAGGCTCCCAAGTGACACCTAGCCAATCTAGGAGACACCACTCTCCAAGAAGTAACAAATGGTGCGTTGATGATGAACTCCTTGCTCTTGTGCTTCAAATGATAGTCTCCCCAACACTCAACTCTCTCTCATAGGATTTGGATCTGGTGGAAAGAAGATTTGAGTGGAAAGCAACTTGGGGAAGGCTAGAGATCAAGATTCATATGGTAGGAATGGAATATCTTGGCCTCAACACATGAGTAGGTGGTTCTCTCTCAGAACTGGTAAGTTGGAAGTGTAGGTTTGTTCTGATGGCTCTCTCCACGAATGAAGAGGAGGTGGAGGGGTATATATAGCCTCCACACAAAATCTAACCGTTACACACAATTTACCAATCTCGGTGGGACCGAATCAATAAACTCGGTCAGACCAATTTAGTAAACCTAGTGACCGTTAGGATTTTTGGTGGGACCGAAACGCAACTCGGTGAGACCGATATGGTTAGGGTTAGGGCATAACGTAATCTCGGTGAGACCGATTACACAAACTCGGTAGGACCGATTTTGGTAATTAGCTAACCAGAGAGTTGGTCAGGTAAACTCGGTGGGACCGATTTGCTCTTTTCGGTGAGACCGAAATGTTACAAAAGGGAAACAGAGAGTTTACATTGCAATCTCGGTGGGACCGATCGCTCACTTAGGTTAGACCGAAACGTTACGAAGGGAAACAGAGAGATTACAATCCCATCTCGGTGAGACCGAGATCCCTATCGGTGAGACCGATTTGCCTAGGGTTTGTGGCAGTGGCTATGACATCTGAACTCGGTGGCGCCGGATAGAAAGAATCGGTGAGACCGATTTTGGCTTTAGGTTTAGGTCATATGTGGATGTGAGAAAATAGTTGAGGGTTTTGGAGCATATCACTAAGCACATGAAGCAAGAGGCTCATTAAGCAACACCTCATCCCTCCTTGATAGTATTGGCTTTTCCTATAGACTCAATGTGATGTTGGATCACTGAAATATAAAATGAAGAGTCTTGAGCTTTTGAGCTTGAGCCAATCCTTTGTCCTTGATATTTTGAGGGATCCACTTTCATCATCCATGCCATGCCATTCATTGAGCTTTCCTGAAATATATGTCTTGGAATAGCATTAGCTCAATGAGCTATATGTTGTTATGAATTACCAAAACCACCTAGGGATAGTTGCACTTTCAGAGGCGCCCACGTCCCATCAACCGCCACGTGTCTTCAAGGCCGCAGGCTGATAGGGCCCGCAGCACTCCACCCTTGCCCTTTGGATTCGCCTGGAAGCCAAGTCCTAGCGTGCCTTGGGCCCGAGGGCTACTGTCAGCGTCCTAGATTCGGGGGTATCCAGCCCTGCCTGCCTGTGGCCCACCACGTGGCTCCATTGACGGCCTGGACAGCCCAGCTTCAGCACCAACACCACAAGACCCTCACGAGGGGCCAAGCCTCGCAAGGCAGACGATGCTAAGACCCCCGAAGGAGTTGGCCTCCTTAGGAGGGCTCCTGAGGGGCGGAGAGTTCTATGCAAGCTACCTCATGAGGCTCAGCTGACGTGAGCCATGATGACCAAGGCCAAACGGGCGCCAGGCGGGCGCCAGGCAGGTGCAGAGTGCAGTTTTCCTCTTCGGTGCAAGGGAGGCAAGCCACAGGCACGGAGTCTCAAGGAATCAGCCAAAGGTTGCGATTTCGGTGCAACGAGACCAAGACTGCCAGGACGGCAGGACACATGTCATCAACGAGCCCATCGCAGCGACACGACCAGAGGCTTTTCACAGGTGAAGACTACTTTTGTCAGGATAGACTGTATTGTTGTCCCCTTTCAAATCCCGCCATTGTGGAATCCCTTCCCGCTCATATTTGGGAAGAGGAACAAGGCCACTATAAATAGGCCTAGCCACCACCATAGGGAGGAGGAGGCCTAGACCCAGCACAAGTAGAACACCACACCAGCTCAAGAACACCTCTCTTCTGGAGGCTTGTTCATCCACCGTACTTGTTCTTCCATAGCCCCTCGAGGCAATCCACCACACCACACTGGAGTAGGGTATTACACCACAATGGTGGCCCAAATGAGTATAAATCTCTATGTCTTTCTGTCTCTTTGATCTCGACGCGTTAGGCTTAGGAGGATCACGAGTAGGCAGGCTGGGCAGGTTGAGATCTCCGCATGCACCCCACACTTTGAACCTCTTACGGGTTGCCGGATCCCGAAATCCGACAAAATCCTTATAGCCTACTTATGTCATCTAATTGTAGTACTTGCTCTAAAGTTACTCTCCACTGTGTAGTCTGAAATGCCAAGCATGCAGCGGGCGGTGCCCTCGGTTAACATGCCGCTTCAACGGCGGAAGCAGTGAGAGGTCGCGTCGCCCTGACTTACCATCAATGTGGAGCAGCGGGCTCAGCTGGCGCCGGGCGAGAAGCACGCGCGGGAGGGGGAGGGTTTTTTGTTGGGCCAAGAAGGTGAGAAGCCAACTTGGGATCAGTCCGGACGGGGAAATATCATGTGCTCCCATACTCACTAGTAGTTTCATGCATATGACACTAGTCTATGTTACTACTCCCTCCTTTCCGGTTTATAGAGATGTTTAGAGTAACATAGTAATATGTTACAGTATAAGTAACTCCCCACTATGACCAGCCTTGGCCTCTCCCAGTGCTCCACCATGTATAGCTGCTAAGCCTGCCACGTAGGCATAAAATATGATGTGGCGAGTTAATTAAGAAGAGAGAGACTAGTTTGGTGACCCCAGGAAGAAATGGTGGAAAAACAGTTTTGAGCCTATAGCTAATTAAATGAAGCAAGCTTAGCAACAACAAACTAAGAACCTATGCATTGGAGACTTGAGTTGCTAAGCCATTTAATGCACTTAGCACCTCATCTAAGCACATTTGCATTGGAAGAGGTCTTAATTCCATAAAGTGTCATAATATGATACTCAACTTTCTCTTTCTTCATTTAATTCTACGCCACCTCATAAAATTTGCCTACTACTAGTTGGCATGCATGATACTACTTATAATACTCCCATTACAACCAGCCTGGTAGAATTAAAATACCTAATCTAAATGGTCACTGCCCAATCTCTTTGTCCTCCTCCAGCATCCGGCAGAAGAAGAATCATGCAAGACACCAGATGTATTCACCAGCATCGCCTCAGCGCTGGCCTTCATGGGATACAATCGGCGGAGGCCTCCTGTGTTCTACTTCTCCTCGATGATGGCGGCGGGCAGGGACGTGTTGCCCGTCACCTCGTCGACATCCGCATAGCCGCATCACCTCGGCGACATCCGCGGCGGCTTCTTTCTCTTCCTGCATGTCGCGTCTACGAGCACATCGACGGCGAATGGCGCAGTCGCACACACTGGAGGCGATGTACGATGCAGCGGCGTCGAGGGCAGCGACGATGCCCATGCCGTCGTGCTCCTCGACAAGCCGGCATGGAGAAAGTCGGCACTCTTCCTCGAGCTGTATTGGAGAGGCTAGCTGGGGAACCATGCGCTGGCTTAGTGCCGCAACTGCCTCCAATGGGCTAGGCGAGGTAGGTGGAGAAGTGAGCTACGTCGCTCGTAACTGCTGGGCTCGGTGGGCCACCCAGACGGCTTTTATGCTGGAGAACTGCTCTTCCTGCTCGTCGGATGCTGCTGAAAGAGTGGACAAAATGGTGGAAGGAGGAGCTTGGCCGGCGTCATGCTCCTAAACGGACATGTGTGGCCGGAGTTTGTTTCTCGCATTCCATGCAGTTTTAAATGTAGGTTTTAGAATAGGGCAAGGAGGTGGGTACAACTGGGAGTGCAGCGGGCGGTGCCCTGGGCCGGCGCGCCACTTCAAATGACGGATGCAGTGAGAGGTCGCGTCCGCCCTGACCCCCTTGACCGTGGACCTTGACGGTGTATGTCATCTTGTGTCTAGATCTGAGATGCCACGTGTACCAGATGAATGACTCCAAGCTCGACCACCGTGATGCAAGAGGTGCGAGCCGAGGAACACTGTTGGAGACACCTCCTCAGACTAGCCACAATGGGTAGTAACATAGACTAGTAACATGCTCATGTTACTAGTCTATGTTACTACCTCTATAGTAACATATGTGTGGTAACATGCAGTACTTCATTTATTAGGCTATAGACACATCTTGCCTTGATATGTGTGATGTTACTACTTTCCTCTCTTTCTTCATTTATTGCTTGCCACATCATCTACTTTATCTAGACATGTGTGATATTACTACCTATATTACTCCCACTGTGGGTAGTCTCATAATTTTCCTCATCATCATCTGAGTCCTAGAAGATCTCACCCACATCATCATTAGGCATGCAGCCGCCTTGATAGACAATGTGCGCAGAAGGAGTAGAGGCGACTCGGGACGCACCACGTCGTGGGCACTCTGTACGTGCTCGTGTGCGTGCAGCGTGCGTTCTTTTCCATCGGTGCTAGCTCTAAGGCCGAGGTTGCGATCGTCTTCATCTCCGAATAGTCGTTGAGCAACGATGGCAAAGAGGTGCTGCAAGAGATGCATAGGTGCTGTTGTGTGCGAGCTTCACCGTAGCACGATGAACCGGACGTCACCGCATATGGCACACACCTCCATGCATCCAAGTGTGTGTGCATGCATGTGTCACGTGCATTCAACGACTGAGTGTGTGTGCATGCATGTATTGTGTACGTGCGTTGTGTGCTCCATGCTGTGCGCGTGTGTGCATGAGTTGGATCTGCATGAGTTAGTGCGTTGGTGTGTGTACATGTGTGGCTGCATGCGTCCTGTACATGCGTGGCTTCTTGCGTGGTTATCAATATAGACTATAAAAACATCTTCAACTTAGCATCCTGATGTATCGTGTCTAGTGGTTAGGGAAGAGTTCATGTTCTTTTATTTGTTTATAGGTGGGCAGGCGGCAAAAAATAGGGGAAAACGTGCAAGGTTCCTTGCAGACTCTCCCCCCGCGAGGTTGCTTGCTCCTTCCGGTCGTCGGGAATCTATGTTCTTCAACTATTTTTTTACGTGAGCTTTGTTCATCCTTTTGCCAACATGCGAGACATCTAGCATCAAGGTGCACGTCTCATGCAAGAAAATGGAGATAATCGGATAAGCAGTGCGTAAGTGAGTCGTGCGCTTCGACGGCACCTACTACGCAATATTTTTTCTCCTTGATGGCACATGAATAGTGCGTGTACTCAACGATGGAGCATGGGATGGTAGCCATGACATGGTCAGCCCTTTTTTGGAGAGAGTACATACTAAATAACTTTGATGTGTCCCATCAACTCGCAGATTGACAAGAAGCTTGCTTACTATGCCTTCTCCCTCGCCAACGCGTACGCGGTGGCTCGCAGCACGAGGACAAACTTTTGCTTACAAGCGATGGGCGTGCACCAGTTCATTTGGTGTCAGATTGCCAGAAGTACTATTGTAGTACCATCATTATTCTTTGACTTCTAGAAGAGTCGAAGAACCAAGCGCAAGGTCACCTACTAACCTTAGGCGAGGCATAGTGGGAGTAACATAAGTAGGGTACCTCCTTTTTTATTCTAGAAACAATCACACGTGAATATTGGATGGTAGCAGCACAACAACTGAATCAAAAATAGAAACCAACCAATGAACTACTACTACTGGTGAGAGTTTGCTAGTACATATCATGTACTCCGTCTGTTCATGTATATAGGGCTTAATGCGTTTTCCGAGACTAACTTTGGCCCTGTTTGGATCCAAGGGTTAGAGTTAGTTTGAGCTAGTTGGGGCTCAAATAGCCCTAAAGTATCCAAGCATGAGGGTCAAATTGGAGCAAGTTGCACCGAACCCACCAAAAAAACTATCCCACCCAAGAGGTGCTAATAGGAGATAGTTCTCATTGGGCCCACTGAAAAATCACTTTTCTCTCTGCATCAAGTGTATTTATTGTCAATCTAACCCTGTCAACCAAACACCTCTTTGGCTACAGTTAGTTCAGGGTTAGTCATGAGTTAGTCTAACCTCTAGCTAAGTTAGAGTATCCAAACAGGGCCAAAGTTAGTCTCGGAAAACGCATTAACCCTATATACATGGACAGACGGAGTACATGATACGTACTAGAAAATGCTCACCATTAGTAGTAGTTCATTGGTTGGTTTCAATTTTTTATTCAATTGTTGTGCTGCTACCGCCAATATTCGTGTGTGGTTCTTTCTAGAGTAAAAAATGGAGGTACTAGTACTTACTGTGGGAAAGGTGAAGTGATGGTTGCTTCACCCGAGCAACTTATTACTCTAGGAATATGGGAGTACCAGCGGATTCAAGGAACAGAGAAATGATGGTTGCTTCGTCCGAGCAACTTACTGTGGCGAAGGTGGGGCTCTGCGATTTGACTGCTCACTAGTCATTACTACTGCGGTGCAACGACCGGGGTGAATCTTTCCCTGTATTTGTGCACTCAATATTGTTGCATGGCAGGTGGAGCCGAATGAAGGATGTCCCACATGTCGGCGAAATGAAGTTGAATTGTTTCTGGCATTGCTATCAATCCTTCAGGATTTGTTTATATGTATGCATAATTTTAATGAAATTGTATTGTGATGCTATGAAGGTTTCAACTTTGGTTCCCACAGGAAAAAAAGGTTTCAACTTAGGATTCATGTCTCTTTCCTCAAGATTATATCGTTACAACATTCCATCAAATACAAATGAAACTACCTGGATGCTAATGCATCTCAATGGTTCGCAGATTAGCGCCAATATTCACATCACAACTGAAGACAAAGTTGTGAGAAGGTGTACAAATAAAGAAAAATATATAATTGATCGATGTTTCGTAGGCATGGCTCCATTTCCTGGGCACAGTGTTCATTGCTTGGCAGCTAGTTTCACCCAGTTCTGTAGCCAAAAAAGAGGTGTATGGAGGACACCACAATCCGATCATTTTGTGCAGCTCCACTAAAATTGAGCGGACCATCCCTGTTTGCAAAGATATCCAGTCAGTGTGATTACAATAATAGTGGAACTAGATGATGAAACATAACACACACAAATAGAAGCCGATCACCTCTATGATCTCTCTTTAGGACTAACTACTTGTTGGAGAAGATTAGGCATAGAGTTGGATGAGGAGGATAGCAAAACCAATCTCCCTTTCTACAGTCCCATAGAAATGTAAAAACGTCGCCCATGTGACATTTCGGCGGAACTGCACAAAACACTCTAAAGAAAAAAGTGATTTGTGCAGTTCACCAAAAGGTCACAATAGAAACAAGGTGAAAATGGATAACCCTGTTTGCAAAAGGAGGTAGAAAGGAAACAATTACTTCCCAATAACACGAGTTGAAGACACATATGCTGACAAAAAAGAAGCATATTCCATGTATAAGGGAAAGATAGCACATGGTGGTTTATCAAAAATGGTTTGAGGACGAGATTGCAAGATGGAAAATACGCCGACCGAGATACGTTTTAAGCAAACAACTAAAGAAGATCCACATGCAGGGATGTGGGAAGATGGGAAGTGGAGCAAGGCCGGAGGAAGCTGTACCTGAGGGTCGTCGGTATGTTACTAGGAGGGCGCCAGCGGCCGAGATTTTCCCATACTGCGGCGTGAGCAAGTGGCGATGGCCCTACCACGCCGGATCTTGGTCAGAGAGAACAGCGGGTACCGCAGATCAGGACGTGCTGCCTCAACACCGTCGAACAGAAAAATGATGCACATCCTCCCTTTCCACCGTAAAACGGGGTGCGGCCGGATCACTGAACGAGGGTGAGAGAGAGAAAGGCCACCGCCGCCTTGTGCGAGATGGTGTGTTCAAGAGACAAACCCCGGCAGGCAGGCTCCATTCTATATAGTGGAGCGGATTTTTCCATTTTCCCCATGGCAATCATTTTATATTCTATATGTGCCATTGAGGAATGTATAACTTTATTTAATACTAACGCGTCAAGTCGAACTTTGTTCCATCTAGGCATGGTACCCGACCCTCCTTTGAGTAAACAACTGCTACACGCGTCAAATTATCACATGGGTTGCCTTTTCGTACAGAAACGAACTCCATCATGTACCCACGCGGGTGTGGCCGGGAACGAGACATGAGTACGTGCGCCCTGCGTGCACCTCTTCTTTAGGTGCAGGTACGTATGTGGGTGGGTGTGAGAGAGATGGTTTGTGCGAAACAGAGGCAATGTGTCGATGATATCTCAAACAAAAAAACATAACAAATGCAATGTGTGTGAAACGGAGTCATGGACATGAGATATCGATAGAATTGAAAACAGGGATGGTGTGTGTAGCTGCGTGATAAAGAGTGCCATCAAATTTGTGTTTGCCCACGTCAAAGATACAGGGCGGCTGGCCTACTGGAATTTGAGAGGGCAGAGGTGCAGTTTTTCTCTATGGCATGGATACGTATCTACAACGTTCGACTATCATGTGTGTGTGGGGGGGGGAGGGGCAAAGACCGATCGACTAGTATATGTGTGGGGAAGGAGAGAGACCTAGCTATGTATTGAGGGAGATCGATCGGCATCCATGGATATGTGTGGCAGAGGAATAAGGTTGGGAGATAGAAAAAGGTAGAGTGTCGTAGGGTTGGTGGTAGAGTGGTGTCTCACAAATGGTGGGAGAGGCCTGCTAGACAAACGGAGGGTACGAGTGCAATATCAATAAGAGAGGGCGGGGGATGTCTGTCTGTCTATGCACGTGCGTGTGAGAGACGGGTCGGCAGGTATGCAAGGATGATGTGGGGAGACGATATGGTTGTGGTAAGCATAGTAACTACATAGGAAGATCAACCGTCGTGTGTCCAGTAAAGGGAGAGACATAACTAGTGAGGTAAGTGTATCAGTGTGTGGGGAAAACAAATTATAGTCGACCTGGCTATATGTAGGGAGATCGGTACGTATACTTGCATGCATGTGTTAGAAGCAAATAAGGTCCGGAGAGATAGACAGGGGGAGAGGGGTGCGGCTAGGAGGTGGTGCGAGAGGCCTACCATGTCGAGGGGGGAGGAGTGTGCGAGTATGAGATCAATGAAAAGAGGGGCAGGAGTGTGCACCTGCGTGGAACTGTATTGGACATAGGGGGGCATGGATGGTGAGAAGAGAAGAGGGGAAGTATATATGTGTTTGTGGTAGGCACACTTGGCTAGAGAGGTATATCGACCGGTATGTGCCGGAAAGAAGGAGCCGGGGGCCTACACACACCGCGGGCGAATGACCTAAAGAGAAATAACGAACGTGCGCGATCGAGGGGGCGCTGAGGGAGGGTGAGAGGGGGGCGAGTGTGTGCATGCACGATAGAAAGTTAGCGCTAGCTAGCTACAAATAGAAGAGGATCGTGAAGGTGTAAAAGATGAACAAAGATCATCATTATAAAAAAGTGGATACAGATACTTGAAGAAGATATCATAATGTAGAACATTGATTATAATTTGGGCTAATGTGTGGCTTTTGCAGCTCAGGGCTAAATACTTGTCATAATGTAGGGGGCGGGGCACTATACTTTGTGTGATAAACACGGTGTACGCATGGAACATGGTTTAGATTATGAATATATAGTTAGTACATCAAATGTACTATTGTTTGGAATCAAGATCAAGTGTATTCAAAAATAGAATTCGAGTTCATATAATACATATAGTTCATATCTATCTCTATAGTAATCATGTGGTGTGTTATTAAGGTAATACACGAAGATGGTTGAAGTTAGCAACAATCATGATTGTAAATTCTTATTGAAATAGAGAAACAAATTCAAATTCAGTTCGAATTGCAGCGGTAGTATAGACATTTGGAATGCACTAAAATGTTGGTATGAGTAGGTTACATGCATTATATAGCCAGCGAAAAAAATTAATTGGACATAACATGGACTCAAACTCCCTCGTTCCATCTATATAGGGCCTAATGCGTTTTTAAGACCGCCTTTGACTATTGACAAGATTAATAGTACATGACATGTACAATGTGAAAATTATATCATTGAAAGCTCCTTTCACACACGAATTTAACGGTGTGCTTTGTGTAAGTTGCATGTCATATATTATTGCTCTAATATTTGGTCAAAGTTAGCCTCGAAAAATGCATTAGGCCCTATATAGATGGAAGGAGGGAGTAGCTTTGAATAGCATTTGTATAGTAAAATGGGACAAGACTCTCTCTTTGTGTGGTGTTAATAGTTTTATTTTTTTCGTTTTTTTTGTTGAGGGAAGTGCGAATTGATTTTGTATGTAGCTTGTCCCTAAAATTGAACCCGCGCCTTGTTATATCCCGAAAATTCAGATATCGTGCTCCCAAAACTAGCGCCTTCACAACCCGTGCCATGCTATCCTGAAAATACAACGCGCGCAAAAACTCCCTCCAGCAGCCAAATCCCGACACGTGAAATCCCTCTTCTAACCCTGAGCTGAAAGGGCCGCTAGTTAGCACACCCTACATTTTGGACAAGTGCGTCCCTAAGTCATGGTTCCCCCTCCCATCGCCTACTTTTCGCCATCCGAAATCCTAGGCCGCCATAACCTCTCCGCTCCAGCCGCGAAACCCCACCCTTCTCCGTCCGCCACCTCACCGCTGCCCAGCTGGAGCCTCTTCCCCGACGATGTTGTCCACCACGACAGCTTGATGTTCCTCGTCCACCTCCCCGGATGAGGATCCATAGTCCATCTCGTCGTGCCACTGGTTCAGCCGCCCCATCCTCCACCTCCAAGGAGGTGCTCTGACGGTCTCCTCGTCTATCACGGCTGCTCCATCCCAACAGCACCACCTTAACCTGCTCCACCGAAACCGCAGCATCCTCACTGACTCCTCGGACGAAGCCGAGGCCTACTCGGCGCCACTAAAGAGGTTGTACACTCATCACATCACACCTTCTCCTTAACTCGACCTCCCGGCACCAACGGTGCTCCATCCCGCACCCCCATGGAGCGGCTACCTCAAAGCCGGCGCCGCGGGTAACATCTACACGACGGTTGTACCCCAGTGTGAGGCCCCTTTGGTGGTGGCATCCATACCAGCCGCATCTGCTGCTGCTGCTCCGGCTCTCACTCGCTCGCTCGTGCTACTACTGCTGCTTCGGCTCTTGCTGGCTCGCTCGCGCTGCGGCTGCTCTCCCCCTCGCTCGTGCTGCTGCTTTGCTCTGATTTAGCTACACTTCAGTTGACTGGATCGACTTTTGGGTCGGTCGATTTTCAGGGGGTGGGGGCTCAACGGAGTTAAGGAAGAACCACCCGCAGCGAGGAGGGGAGATCACCGGAGAGGTACCCCACTATCTATCTTAGGGTTCAGGGTGGGGGTGGTGGGGGCATGATCATGGGGTGGTGGAGCGGGGATCGTTGGAGAAAAAGCTCAGCGCGGGGGAGGGGGGGGGTGGCCTAGAGGGCTGGCCGGGGCGGCAGCGGACCGACGGTGGGGAGTTGTTTCAGGGCGGCAAGGCGGCGCGGGGGCCCGCGGTGGCTGGCGGCTCAGGGGGGTGCAGGTTGAAGATGAACTACAGGCCCTCCCTAAATTACATATCAAGTGCCTCTCTGCTACCATTGCGTTCAGTTTCGACAGTAACATTCAGATTCCACAGTAAATTTCAGTTTCGATAGTTAAGTTCAGAGTCAACAATTTTTATCTCATCTATTGTAGTCAGGTGGTTTTTGGTGATGTAAATTTTACATCTATTTTACATCATCTATTGGAGATTCTATTAGAATCCCACTTGAGATTAACGATGTATGTCTTGTGCTGCTTTAGCCTTGACATCTTATGGCTCACCAGAGCTGCTCCAATGATAGAACGATCCATCACAACAGAGCAGTGCCCTGGATGCCATCTACAGATTCCTCAGATCTTCCTCCACACCTTCGACAACCACCTCTGCCTCAACTTCTTCAGCGACCAACCCAATGATGCTGAGGTTGACACAGCTACGGCAAAGAGGTCGTACACTTGTTGCATCACTTATTACTCTACATTCATGTCGATCCATTAGGGCTATTTTGGTTCAACGGAAAAATATAGCAATAGGAAATTTTCCTGTGGCACTCTACTATTCAATTATTCATGCATTTTGTTGAAAGAAATGGAGCAAAACATCCACCTGGACCTTCTTTTCAAAATCCTATGCATGAAAACAAGACCAAGTGCATTAGAGATAGAATAACATTCTAACTGTAGATGCTTTCATATGGTTTCACTTTATTTTGGCCATGTTTCTTTGCATTCCTCTGCTCTTCCAATTCCTGTGAACCAAACACCCAAGTTGACAGAAATCCCGTGTTTACAAATGCTCTGTTTACCATGTGCATTCCTATCCTATTCCGGTGTTGTTCCTATCACTGCGTTTTTAGAATCATGCAAGCCAAATGAGCCCTTACAGAATTACTTTAGTTATAGGTAGGTGTCGAAGGGAACTTTGTGTGGTTTGTCCTGCTCTTGCCGCGACATCGTCGACCTCACCTGAGCTGCTCCATTGACAGAAGCATCCACCAAACCAAACATCACGACTCCTGACCGTCTTTCACCGCCTCAGATCTCCTTCCCTGCAGCCGGCACCCACCGCAATGGCATCACCATCATCGACTCAGCAGATGAACCTGAGGAGTACACGGGTCCACAAGAGAGGTCGCACTCTTTTGTTTCTTCTTATGTTATGCATTGCTTAAAATTACCTGCTACTTTATCATCTTGTTCACCTCTTGGACTCCAAGTCAGGTCCAAATTAATGTTCAAACATGAGTTCTAAATTAGTTGTGGGGCACATATTGAGGCATCAATGAATAGTATCTCTGTCTAATATCTAGTTCACCTAGGGTATGCCTATGTTGTTCATCTTGGGTGGGAAACAAATAGTAAAGCAATCATCATCTGTCTTTTTATTAAATTAAAGCAATCATCAACATGCTATCATTATTTTTGGATCCATCCACTGGTTGTTACCATCACTCTAAATTTCTGCATGCTCTCCTTACATAATCTCACCATTATTTTTTCGTATGCATGTCAGATATTGTACACAATCATGCTGAACATGTAGAGAAAAAAAGAAGAGTTTTGCGCGGCAATACAATGTCATGCAAACATCGATCCATGGTGGGTTCAATGGCAAACCCTGCCCCCCTCTCCAGATTGTAATCCAAAGGAAGATATTTGTTCTGAGGCGGATTCAGACGCAGCTGACCACTCCTATTTACCCCCCAAGGTGTTTGCTCTACCTTGGCATGATGATGTTATTCATATCATGCATATGTTGCCTTGCAGTGCCTACTTTTGACATCATATATGTCATCTGCTTAGTTTAGACATGTTCTGTAATGCCACCTGTTTAGTTTCTATATCATATATGGGAATTATGCAGTCTCGTGCCTTTTAGCGAGCCATAATATACGTGAAATGTGTAATGCCATCCTGTTTAACCAAGCATCATATATTTGAATGATATCTTGCCCATCCTTTTGTTCATTACATTTCCATTTGTCGACAATGTTTGTACATTAAACTACTCTTCCTGTGAATCATCCATTTGGGTGGGAGATGGAAAAATCTGGAGTGAAAACAAGGCCTTCAGAGCAGACAGTGCTACCTATCAAAGTAGATCTCTTGTTGGGTCCCAATAGCTCCTTAGAGATGGATTCAGAGACAGATGACCAGTCCTATTCCCCCACCAAGGTGTATGCTCTAACTTGGCACGGTTATACTGCTCATATCATGCATATGGTGTCTTGCTTTGCATACTTTAGACATCATATACACAATATTCAACAGCATGTTCTTAGTCCAGACATCATATCAAATGCCCTCTGTTTAGCATATAAATCACATATGTGAATTAAATCATGCAATCTTGATTACTTAGATAACATGTATGTGAATTATGTCATGCGATCCTGTTTAGTTATTCATCATATCTTTGAATTATGTTATGCTATGCTATCCAGTTTAGATAGACATCATATATGTGAAATTATGTCATGCTATCCATTTTAGTTAAACAGTATACATGTCAACTATTTCATGCCCTCTTCTTCCACACTATCTATTGCATCTGTCTCTCATACAATGTCGGTACATTCAACTATGTTTCCCTATTTATTAGCCATTTGAATTGGAGCGGGTGATTGAAGGAAATATGCCCTAGAGGCAATAATAAAGTTATTATTTATTTCCTCATATCATGATAAATGTTTATTATTCATGCTAGAATTGTATTAAATGGAAACAATGATACATGTGTGAATACATAGACAAGAATATAGTCACTAGTATGCCTCTACTTGACTAGCTCGTTTAACAAAGATGGTTATGTTTCCTAGCCATGGACAAAAGAGTTGTCATTTGATTAACGGGATCACATCATTAGGAGAATGATGTGATTGACATGACCCATTCCGTTAGCCTAGCACTTGATCGTTTAGTGTGTTGCTATTGCTTTCTTCATAACTTATACATGTTCCTGTAACTATGAGATTATGCAACTCCCGTTTATCGGAGGAACACTTTGTGTGCTACCAAACGTCACAACGTAACTGGGTGATTATAAAGGTGCTCTACAGGTGTCTCCAAAGGTACATGTTGAGTTGGCATAATTCGAGATTAGGTTTTGTCACTCCGATTGTCGGAGAGGTATCTCTGGGCCCTCTCGGTAATACACATCACTTAAGCCTTGCAAGCATTGTAACTAATGAGCTAGTTATGAAATGATGTATTATGGAACGAGTAAAGAGACTTGCCGGTAACGAGATTGAACTAGGTATTGGATACCGACGATCGAATCTCGGGCAAGTAACATACCGATGACAAAGGGAACAACGTATGTTGTTATGCGGTTTGACCGATAAAGATCTTCATAGAATATGTAGGAACCAATATGGACATCCAGGTTCCGCTATTGGTTATTGACCGAGAATAGTTCTAGGTCATGTCTACATAGTTCTCGAACCCGTAGGGTCCGCACGCTTAACATTACGATGACAGTTTTATTATGAGTTTATAAGTTTTGATGTACCGAAGTTTGTTCGGAGTCCCGGATGTGATCACGGACATGACGGGGAGTCTCGAAATGGTCGAGACATAAAGATTGATATATTGGACGGATATATTTGGATACCGGAAAGGTTCCAGATGAGATTGGGAATATACCGGAGCTCCGGGAGGTTACCGGAACCCCCCCCCCCGGTAAGTATATGGGCCTTATTGGGCCTTAGTGGAAAGGAGGGAGAAGGGGCTAAGGAGGGGGCGCCCCCCCCCCCCAAGCCAAATCCAAATTGGGAGGGGGGCCGGCCCCCCCTTTCCTTCTTCCCTCCCCTCTCTTCCTTCCCTCTCCTACTCCTAATAGGAAAGGGGGGCCAAACCTACTTGGAGTAGGATTGCCCCCCCTAGGGCGCACCTCCCCCCTTGGCCGGCCCCTCCTCCTCTCCCCCTTTATATACGGGGGAGGGGGGCACCCCTAGAACACACAAGTTGATCTACGGATCGTTCCTTAGCCGTGTGCGGTGCCCCCCTCCACCATATTCCACCTCGGTCATATCGTCGCGGAGTTTAGGCGAAGCCCTGCGCCGGAAGAACATCATCATCGTCACCACACCATCGTGCTGACGGAACTCATCCCCGACGCTTTGCTGGATTGGAGCCCGGGGAACGTCATCGAGCTGAACGTGTGCTGAACACGGAGGTGCCGTACGTTCGGTACTTGGATCGGTCGGATTGTGAAGACGTACGACTACATCAACCGCGTTGTCATAACGCTTCCGCTTACGGTCTACGAGGGTACATGGACAACACTCTCCCCTCTTGTTGCTGTACCATCACCATGATCTTGCGTGTGCGTAGGAATTTTTTTGAAATTACTACGTTCCCCAACAGTGGCATCCGAGCCAGGTTTTATGCGTTGATGTTATATGCACGAGTAGAACACAAGTGAGTTGTGGGCGATACAAGTCATACTGCTTACCAGCATGTCATACTTTGGTTCAGCGGTATTGTTGGATGAAGCGGCCCAGACCGACATTACGCGTACGCTTACGCGAGACTGGTTTTACCGCCGTGCTTTGCACACAGGTGACTAGCGGGTGTCTGTTTCTCCAACTTTAGTTGAACCGAGTGTGGCTACGCCCGGTCCTTGCGAAGGTTAAAACAGCACTAACTTGACAAACTATCATTGTGGTTTTGATGCGTAGGTAAGAATGGTTCTTGCTCAGCCCGTAGCAGCCACGTAAAACTTGCAACAACAAAGTAGAGGACGTCTAACTTGTTTTTGCAGGGCATGTTGTGATGTGATATGGTCAAGATGTGATGCTATATTTTATTGTATGAGATGATCATGTTTTGTAACCGAAGTTATCGGCAACTGGCAGGAGCCATATGGTTGTCGCTTTATTGTATGAAATGCAAACGCCCTGTAATTGCTTTACTTTATCACTAAGCGGTAGCGATAGTCGTAGAAGCAATAGATGGCGTAAACAACAACGATGCTACGATGGAGATCAAGATGTCGCGCCAGTGACGATGGTGATCACGATGGTGCTTCGGAGATGGAGATCACAAGCACAAGATGATGATGGCCATATAATATCACTTATATTGATTGCATATGATGTTTATCCTTTATGCATCTTATCTTGCTTTGATTGACGGTAGCATTTTAAGATGATCTCTCATTAATTATCAAGAAGTGTTCTCCCTGAGTATGCACCATTGCAAAAGTTCTTCGTGCTGAGACACCACGTGATGATCGGGTGTGATAGGCTCTACGTTCAAATACAACGGGTGCAAAACAGTTGCACATGCGGAATACTCAGGTTAAACTTGACGAGCCTAGCATATACAGATATGGCCTCGGAACACGGAGACCGAAAGGTCGAGCGTGAGTCATATAGTAGATATGATCATCATAGTGATGTTCACCATTGAAAACTACTCCATCTCACGTGATGATCGGACATGGTTTAGTTGATTTGGATCACGTAATCACTTAGATGACTAGAGAGATGTCTGTCTAAGTGGGAGTTCTTAAGTAATATGATTAATTGAACTTAAATTTATCATGAACTTAGTACCTGATAGTATTTTGCTTGTCTATGTTTGTTGTAGATAGATGGCTCGTGCTGTTGTTCCGTTGAATTTTAATGCGTTCCTTGAGAAAGCAAAGTTGAAAGATGATGGTAGCAATTACACGGACTGGGTCCGTAACCTGAGGATTATCCTCATTGCTGCATAGAAGAATTACGTCCTGGAAGCACCGCTGGGTGCCAGGCCTGCTGCTGATGCAACTGACGACGTTAAGAACGTCTGGCAGAGCAAAGCTGATGACTACTCGATAGTTCAGTGTGCCATGCTTTACGGCTTAGAACCGGGTCTTCAACGACGTTTTGAACGTCATGGAGCATATGAGATGTTCCAGGAGTTGAAGTTAATATTTCAAGCAAATGCCCGGATTGAGAGATATGAAGTCTCCAATAAGTTCTATAGCTGCAAGATGGAGGAGAATAGTTCTGTCAGTGAACACATACTCAAAATGTCTGGGTATAATAATCACTTGATAAAACTGGGAGTTAATCTTCCTGATGATAGTGTCATTGACATAATTCTTCAATCACTGCCACCAAGCTACAAGAGCTTCGTGATGAACTATAATATGCAAGGGATGGACAAGACTATTCCCGAGCTCTTCGCAATGCTAAAAGCCGCAGAGGTAGAAATCAAGAAGGAGCATCAAGTGTTGATGGTTAACAAGACCACCAGTTTCAAGAAAAAGGGCAAAGGGAAGAAGAAGGGGAACTTCAAGAAGAACAGCAAACAAGTTGCTGCTCAAGAGAAGAAACCCAAGTCTGGACCTAAGCCTGAGACTGAGTGCTTCTACTGCAAGCAGACTGGACGCTGGAAGCGGAACTGCCCCAAGTATTTGGCGGATAAGAAGGATGGCAAAGTGAACAAAGGTATATGTGATATACATGTTATTGATGTGTACCATACTAATGCTCGCAGTAGTACCTGGGTATTTGATACTGGTTCTGTTGCTAATATTTGCAACTCGAAACAGGGACTATGGATTAAGTGAAGATTAGCTAAGGACGAGGTGACGATGCGCGTGGGAAATGGTTCCAAAGTCGATGTGATCACGGTCGGCACGCTACCTCTACATCTACCATCGGGATTAGTTTTAGACCTAAATAATTGTTATTTGGTGCCAGCGTTGAGCATGAACATTATATCTGGATCTTGTTTGATGCGAGACAGTTATTCATTTAAATCAGAGAATAATGGTTGTTCTATTTATATGAGTAATATCTTGTCATGCACCCTTGAAGAGTGGTCTATTTTTATTGAATCTCGATAGTATTGATACACATATTCATAGTGTTGAAACCAAAAGATGCAGAGTTGATAATGATAGTGCAACTTATTTGTGGCACTGCCGTTTAGGTCATATCGGTATAAAGCGCATGAAGAAACTCCATACTGATGGGCTTTTGGAATCACTTGATTATGAATCACTTGGTACTTGCGAACCGTGCCTCATGGGCAAGATGACTAAAACGTCGTTCTCTGGAACTATGGAGCGAGCAACTGATTTGTTGGAAATCATACATACTGATGTTTGTGGTCCAATGAATGTTGAATTCGCGGCGGGTATCATTATTTTCTCACCTTCACAGATGATTTGAGAAGATATGGGTATATCTACTTAATGAAACACAAGTCTGAAACATTTGAAAAGTTCAAAGAATTTCAGAGTGAAGTGGAAAATCATCGTAACAAGAAAATAAAGTTTCTATGATCTGATCGTGGAGGAGAATATTTGAGTTACGAGTTTGGTTTACATTTAAAACAATGCGGAATAGTTTCGCAACTCACGCCACCTAGAACACCACAACGTAATGGTGTGTCCGAACGTCGTAATCGTACTTTACTAGATATGGTGCGATCTATGATGTCTCTTACTGATTTACCACTATTGTTCTGGGGTTATGCTTTAGAGACGGCTGCATTCACGTTGAATAGGGCACCATCAAAATCCGTTGAGACGACGCCTTATGAACTGTGGTTTGGCAAGAAACCAAAGTTGTCGTTTCTTAAAGTTTGGGGCTGCGATGCTTATGTGAAGAAACTTCAACCAGATAAGCTCGAACCTAAATCGGAGAAATGTGTCTTCATAGGATACCCAAAAGAAACTATTGGGTACACCTTCTATCATAGATCTGAGGGCAAGATTTTCGTTGCTAAAATCGGATCCTTTCTAGAGAAGGAGTTTCTCTCGAAAGAAGTGAGTGGGAGGAAAGTAGAACTTGATGAAGTAACTGTACCTACTCCCTTATTGGAAGGTAGTTCATCACAAGAACCGGTTCCTGTGACAACTACACCAATTGGTGAGGAAACTAATGATATTGATCATGAAACTTCAGATCAAGTTTCTACTGAACCTCGTAGGTCTACCAGAGTAAGATCCGCACCAGAGTGGTACGGTAATCCTATTCTGGAAGTCATGTTACTTGACCATGATGAACCTACGAACTCTGTGGAAGCGATGATGAGCCCAGATTCCGCAAAATGGCTAGAGGCCATGAAATCTGAGATGGGATCCATGTATGAGAACAAAGTATGGACTTTGGTTGACTTGCCCGATGATCGGCAAGCCATTGAGAATAAATGGATCTTTAAGAAGAAGACTGACGCTAACGGTAATGTAACTGTCTATAAAGCTCGACTTGTTGCGGAAGGTTTTCGACAAGTTCAAGGGGTTGACTACGATGAGACCTTCTCACCAGTAGCGATGCTTAAGTCTGTCCGAATCATGTTAGCAATTGCCGCATTTTATGATTATGAAATATGGCAAATGGATGCCAAAACTGCACTCCTGAATGGATTTCTGGAAGAAGAATTGTATATGATGCAACCGGAAGGTTTTGTCGATCCTAAGGGAGCTAACAAAGTGTGCAAGCTCCAGCGATCAATCTATGGTCTGGTGCAAGCCTCTCGGAGTTGGAATAAACGCTTTGATAGTGTGATCAAAGCATATGGTTTTATATAGACTTTTGGAGAAGCCTGTATTTACAAGAAAGTGAGTGGGAGCTCTGTAGCATTTCTAATATTATATGTGGACGACATATTGTTGATTGGGAATGATATAGAATTTCTGGATAGCATAAAAGGATACTTCAATAAAAGTTTTTCAATGAAAGGCCTCGGTGAAGCTGCTTACATATTGGACATCAAGATCTATAGAGATAGATCAAGACGCTTGATTGGACTTTCACAATGCACGTACCTTGATAAAGTGTTGAAAAGGTTCAATATGGATCAGGCAAAGAAAGGGTTCTTGCCTGTATTGCAAGGTATAAAATTGAGTCAGACTCAATGCCCGACCACTGCAAAAGATAGAGAGAAAATGAAGGTAGTTCCCTATGCTTCAGCCATAGGCTCTATCATGTATGCAATGATGTGTACCAGACCTGATGTGTGCCTTGCTATTAGTTTGGCAGGGAGGTACCAAAGTAATCCAGGAGTGGATCACTGGACAGCGGTCAAGAACATCCTGAAATACCTGAAAAGGACTAAGGATATGTTTCTCGTATATGGAGGTGACAAAGAGCTAGTCGTAAATGGTTACGTCGATGCAAGCTTTGACACTGATCCGGACGATTCTAAATCGCAAACCGGATACGTATTTTTATTAAACGGTGGAGCTGTAAGTTGGTGCAGTTCTAAACAAAGCGTCATGGCGGGATCTACATGTGAAGCGGAGTACATAGCTGCTTCGGAAGCAGCAAATGAAGGAGTCTGGATGAAGGAGTTCATTACCGATCTAGGTGTTATACCTAGTGCATCGGGACCAATGAAGATCTTCTGTGACAATACTGGTGCAATTGCCTTGGCAAAGGAATCCAGATTTCACAAGAGGACCAAGCACATCAAGAGACACTTCAATTCCATCCGGGACCAAGTCCAAGTGGGAGACATAGAGATTTGCAAGATACATACGGATCTGAATGTTGCAGACTCGTTGACTAAGCCTCTCTCACGAGCAAAACATGATCAGCACCAAGACTCCATGGGTGTTAGAATCATTACTATGTAATCTAGATTATTGACTCTAGTGCAAGTGGGAGACTGAAGGAAATATGCCCTAGAGGCAATAATAAAGTTATTATTTATTTCCTCATATCATGATAAATGTTTATTATTCATGCTAGAATTGTATTAACTGGAAACAATGATACATGTGTGAATACATAGACAAACATATAGTCACTAGTATGCCTCTACTTGACTAGCTCGTTTATCAAAGATGGTTATGTTTCCTAGCCATGGACAAAAGAGTTGTCATTTGATTAATGGGATCACATCATTAGGAGAATGATGTGATTGACATAACCCATTCCGTTAGCCTAGCACTTGATCGTTTAGTATGTTGCTATTGCTTTCTTCATAACTTATACATGTTCCTGTAACTATGAGATTATGCAACTCCCATTTACCGGAGGAACACTTTGTGTTCTACCAAACGTCACAATGTAACTGGGTGATTATAAAGGTGCTCTACAGGTGTCTCCAAAGGTACATGTTGAGTTGGCATAATTCGAGATTAGGTTTTGTCACTCCGATTGTCGGAGAGGTATCTCTGGGCCCTCTCGGTAATACACATCACTTAAGCCTCGCAAGCATTGTAACTAATGAGCTAGTTATGAAATGATGTATTACAGAACGAGTAAAGAGACTTGCCGGTAACGAGATTGAACTAGGTATTGGATACCGACGATCGAATCTCGGGCAAGTAACATACCGATGACAAAGGGAACAACGTATGTTGTTATGCGGTTTGACCGATAAAGATCTTCGTAGAATATGTAGGAACCAATATGGACATCCAGGTTCCGCTATTGGTTATTGACCGAGAATAGTTCTAGGTCATGTCTACATAGTTCTCGAACCCGTAGGGTCCGCACGCTTAACGTTACGATGACAGTTTTTTACGAGTTTATAAGTTTTGATGTTCCAAAGTTTGTTCGGAGTCCCGGATGTGATCACGGACATGACGAGGAGTCTCGAAATGGTCGAGACATAAAGATTGATATATTGGACGGATATATTTGGATACCTGAAAGGTTCCGGATGAGATTGGGAATATACCGGAGCTCCGGGAGGTTACCGGAACCCCCCCGTAAGTATATGGGCCTTATTGGGCCTTAGTGGAAAGGAGGGAGAAGGGGCAAAGGAGGGGGTGCCCCCCCCAAGCCCAATCCAAATTGGGAGGGGGGCCGCCCCCCTCCCTTTCCTTCTTCCCTCCCCTCTCTTCCTTCCCTCTCCTACTCCTAATAGGAAAGGGGGGACCAAACCTACTTGGAGTAGGATTGCCCCCCCTAGGGCGCGCCTCCCCCTTGGCCGGCCCCCTCCTCCTCTCCCCCTTTATATACGGGGGAGGGGGGCACCCCTAGAACACACAAGTTGATCTACGGATCGTTCCTTAGCCGTGTGCGGTGCCCCCCTCCACCATATTCCACCTCGGTCATATCGTCGCGGAGTTTAGGTGAAGCCCTGCGCCGGAAGAACACCATCATCGTCACCACGCCGTCGTGCTGACGGAACTCATCCCTGACGCTTTGCTGGATTGGAGCCCGGGGAACGTCATTCAGCTAAACGTGTGCTGAACACGGAGGTGCCGTACGTTCGGTACTTGGATCGGTCGGATCGTGAAGACGTACGACTACATTAACCGCGTTGTCATAACGCTTTCGCTTACGGTCTATGAGGGTACGTGGACAACACTCTCCCCTCTCGTTGCTATACCATCACCATGATCTTGCGTGTGCGTAGGAATTTTTTTGAAATTACTACGTTCCCCAACAGTGATGCCAGTATTTAGCGGAGTAAAAACATGTTCTTCTAATAAAACAGTGCTACCTCTTGGTGGAGATAGCACCCCGGTTGTACATGCACGAGAACCAGCCCTACCACACATAACCCAGACTCTCGCAGATTGTACCCCTACTGCGATGGACAAAGAACCAGCTTCACCCAATCTAACCCCAACCCCAGCAGATAGTAACCCAGTTCATGTTGACACAACACCATCTCCACCATAGAGCTCCCAAACAAGAGTAGTTAGTAAGGCAGCTCTAGTGCCCAAAGGGCCAGTACTACCACGGTGAACCCCGACGCCACTAGTTAGTATGCCTATTCCTGTGGAGGAAGCACAACCAGCCAGTCGTAGTTTAGCATCTATCGCATTTGATGTTGTTAAATCCTATGTGAGTATCTTCCCATCTTGGAAATATTATATTGAAGGTGAAGGAAAATGCCAGTTGCAGGTGTTTGTCGAGGATTTATGTGTAAGTAATGTTATTCATGGTAATTACTTTGCTTTGTCCCATACATCCTACCTCCATGATGGTTATAATACAACAAATTTTCCCATTTTTCTCTATAGAGAAGGACCAATTTGGAAACTCAGGATGAGGTGACCTGTGCTAATACCTCTACTATCTTCAAGAATGCTTGGTGGTAGTATCGGAATTACCTGAAGAAAACGTACTTCACCGGCAAAGAAACTCATCAAATTCCCTTACGTTCTCCTGAGACACATTTAGTGGACAATGACTGGGAAAGCCTTGTTCTGTACTGGTCCCGAACCAAGAATGTGGTAAGGTCTATGAGCTCATTTTCTATTTTTAAGTACTATATTCTTGCATCTTATTGTACTCTGTTCATGTAGAACAAGTGCTTAAACCTGAAGAACAATTGTTCTAATTTAAGATTCCATTGCTATCATGCATACTGCTTTACTCTTGTATCACTGTATTTACTCATACAAACTTATTTTTAAATTGAAGGATCCAATCAAAACTCCAATGGCACAGCAGGTATGTTCACACATGTTTCTTTAACAGGTTTGCTCTTATCAATAGCTCTATTGATTTCAATTACAATTGTGTATACAATTTCACATATCATGCACATTACTAGCATCACAACAGAGCCAATAGTGTTGTTGTACATGTAGACCCGTGGTACGCATCTGAAATCTTGTTGTGCCGTGTAGTTTCCCATGCTTTGTATTCTTTCACTGCTGCTTTGTCTTGAATTGATATGATTTGAACCGTGTCTCCATTTTGATTTGGCAAGACAATGCAGTGACCATAGTACATAGATATATGTTTGTTTGATGCTATTATTATGTATTAGTACTTGGCAATAGAAGACTTGGTAGTTTAATCCTGTACACCTTACTAATGAACTGGTTCACCGAAATGAGTTTCATATACTAGTACATGCTAAACCTGTTATGTGTCTGCTTGTTTCTTCTTTTAAAATGCTGACAGAATATTGGGGAAGATCGCCTTATTAAGCAATGGTAAAGGAAGTAATGAAGATAAGGTTCATGATAGTGAGACACCCTTGTTGGTCTCCAACAAAGCTGATAAAATAGCTAAGGAAGACTACCTTGAAGACAGTGAGACAACCCCAAAGTCCTGTCTTGGTTTAGTATTCGAGTTACTGGCCACTACCGCTTGCACAAGCTATTCAAACTCACTATCTGAATCAGTTCGGTTTCTTGAGTCTCAACTACAAGCTAAAAGACATTGATTAGCTATGCTGTGACAAGAAGCGGAAGGACTGTGGAAGTCCATGGAGCATTCAGATGCATACTTTCTGGTGCAACAGCAAGCGTTGGAGGATTTTAGCGCCAAACAGGACAAAGCTAATAAGCTTGCTAAGCTTATTGCCAGCATGGTGGATACCCATGATAATGTTTCTTGAGCTCTTCTGAAGTTGTTTCAGGTATGCTCTTGTTTTGGTGCCGCGTTTATTTGCACTGGTGGCCAATTTTGACGGCCAGTATATGTAATATGCTGCTTTGTTCCCTATGTTTGCACTGGTGGCGAATTTTGATGCCCAGTGGATGTAATATGTGTAATAGCGGTAATAGGCTAGTGTTAGTTGCTTGCTAATTTATTTCCTTGTTGTCTTGTTTAGTTGTTTGCTTGTAGTCACTGCAGTTCTTTTTCCGCGTTTTTCTAGTGGCCACAATAACCTACTTTTGGTAAATAGGCCACAATAATCATGGCAACACATAGACTGTTGTAACCATGGGCCTCCTGCGGGCCGTATGATCCATGGGCCTTCTATGGGCCGTAGGATCCATTGGTCTTCTATACAGTCAGTTGGATCATGGGCCTTCTACGGGACGTATTATCCATGGGCCTTCTACGGGCCATAGGATCCATGGACTTTCTACGGGCCGTATGATCCATGGGCCTTCTACGGGCCATAGGATCCATTGGTATTCTACGGGCCGTAGGATCCATGGGCCTTCTATGGGGAATATAATTATTTCGCCAATCATGGGCCGTACTATTCGTGGACCATAACGGGCCATTAATAGGCCGTATTTGATAACTCTATGAAAACAACCCAACGGGTTTTTTTGACATGAAAACAACCCAACGGGTTAACGGGCCACAAACGGGCCGAATGTAACCACGGGCTGAATTTGGCCCACAAACAGAACAGGCCAGTAACGGACCTTAACTAACCAAATTCTAGAAAGGAGCCCAAGAATAAATGGGCCCTTAGAAGGCCGAAAGTTAACACGGGCTGGAAACGGCGGACGAAATAATGGGCCGTTAATGGGTACAAAGCGATACACTGTTCATTATGGGCCAATTTCATCTCGGGCCTTTAATGGGACCAGAGTTACGAAGGGCCTCATATGGGCCGAAAGACATCATGGGTCATACATGGGCCGGAATTTACAATGAGCTGGAATCATATTGGAAGGCCCAGATGAAGCTACTGGGTTTAATTCCGATAGGTCGTAACGGGTCAGGTGTTAGTGGTCCGTAAATGGGTGATGTACGAACAGGCCGTTAACAGGCTTTCCGTGAGCCAACCCGTTACCTTTTGACCAAGTCAAATGGGCCGGCCTTTTCACCGGAATGGTCCTATGTTGGGTCGTGCCACGTGTCGACGTATCATAGGAACCTCCTATCCAATGAGTGGATGACATCTGTCCCAACGGTGAGCCAACACATGTTTCCTCCGGCCAATGAGAATTTTATACGTGGAAAATCCCCATTGGTCCGGGCTGTTAACGTGTTATCGGATCCAAAACCAGACCCGATAGCTTAACGGGGAGCCGTTACGGTGGATGCCACGTGTTGGTCACCCTTGATGAAAGCACTTCTATGACGCGCAATTTATCATCATGGAAGTGGACACTTCTGTGATGATAATTTTGGTAATGTCATGGAACACTTCTACGATAGCACAGGTATGACTATCTTGATTCTATCATAAAATCGTCATGGATGTACATGCATGACAGAAAACGTGACCTACTGTGACAAACACATATCATCACGGAAGTGTATTTTTTTGTAGTGTGGGGAGTTGATATGTCTCCAATGATTCTATAATTTTTTATTGTTCCATGTTGTTATATTATCATTCTTGGATGTCTTACAATCATTGTATAGCAAGTTTATATCATTTTTTGGGACGAACGTATGACATAGTGCCCAGTGGCAATTGTTGTTTTTTACTAGTTTTTTACTTCGTAGAAAATCAATACCAAACGGAGTCCAAACGTAGTGCAACTTTTTGGAGAATTTTTTCTGGGCCAGAAGACACAGGATGGGCCAAAGAAGTGCCAGAGGGGTGCCATGAGGGGGGAACAACCCACCTGGGCGCGCCTGAGGGCCCAGGCGCGCCAGGTGGGTTGTGACCACCTCGGTAGCCTCCCGCACCGCCTCTTTGCTCTATAAATACCCCAATATTCCAAAAACCCTAAGGGTGTCGACGAAATACAATTCCAGCCGCTGCAAGTTCCAGAAACCACAGATCCAATCTGGACACCATCACGGAGGGGTTCATAATCCTAAGTGGTGCCTCTTTGATGATGTGTGAGTAGTTCATTCTAGACCTATGGGTCCGTAGTTAGTAGCTAGATGGCTTCCTCACTCTCTTTTGATTCTCAATACATTGGTCTCTAGGATATCTATTTGATGTAACTCTTTTTGTGGCGTGTTTGTTGGGATCCGATGAACTTTGAGTTTATGATCAGATCTATGTTTTTATCCATGAAAGTTATTTGAGTCTTTTGATCTCTTATATGCATGATTACTTATAGCCTCGTATTTATTCTTTGAATCTTTGGTTTAGTTAGGCTAACTAGATCGCTTTTTCTTGCCATGGGAAGGGGTGCTTTGTGATGGGTTCGATCTTACGGTGCTCAATCCTAGTGACAGAAGGAGAAATGACAGGTATGTATCATTGATGCTAAGGATAACAAGATGGGGTCTATTCCTATATGAGTAGATCTTGTCTACAACATGTCATCATTCTTATTGCATTACTCTGTTTCTCCATGAACTTAATACACTAGATGCATGCTGGACAACGGTCGATGTGTGGAGTAATAGTAGTAGATGCAAGCAGGAGTCGATCTACTAATCTTGGACGTGATGCCTATATAATGATCATTGCCTGGATATCGTCATAATTATTTGAAGTTCTATCAATTGTCCAACAGTAATTTGTTTACCCACTGTATGTTACTAAGCCACTAGTGAAATCTACAGCCCCCAGGTCTCTTCTTTATCATATTTGCCTTGAAGATCTATTTTTATTTGCTTTTATTTTCAGATCTATTATCCAAAAACCCAAAAATACCTTGTTGCAATTTATTGTTATTTATTTTATCTCGCGTTCCTGTGAGATCTATTTATCCAATCTACTACAATTTTATCTATCTTTTACCCAGGAGGGACTGACAACCCCTCTTTTACGTCAGGTTGCAAGTATTTGTTCTTTGTGTGCAGGTGCCGTTTATGTGGTGTTGCGTGGTTCTCCTACTGGTTCAATAACCTTGATCTTATCACTGAGGGAAATACCTACTGTAGTTGTGTTGCATCATCCCTTCCTCTTTGGGGAAATATCGACGTAGTTCAAGCTGCATCAAAAGGAATTTCTGGCGGTGTTTCCGAGGAGACATCATCCACATCTACCAGGTTCCTAATCACAAATCTCATCTCCTTGCAATATACATTATTTGCCATTTGCCTCTCATTTTCATCTCCCCCACTTCACAAAAATTTGTCGTTTTATTCGCCCTCTTTTTTGTCCGCATTTCTCATTGGAATTTTTGTTTGCTAGGATTCTCACCATGAGTGGCTTTGATGTGGCAAAAACAGATGATGGCCTAACTCCTAAAATTGGACGATCTGGCAATCTGGATGCTAAAACTTTTGTTTTGGGGCAAGGGAATGTTATAGGAAAAGAACGTATCCAAGAATTTTTTCAATTGTGTTGAAAATCTATGTCTTGATGATGTTCTTATACTTAAAAGGACTAAATCTTATGCAGAAGCTATTTCAGCACTAGTCCTGAAACTTGGAAATAAATTTATCTGTACCCATCCTACCTTGCAAAGATTGTTTTTTGAGTCGCCCGTTATAAAGAATCCCAAGGCTAAAAAGTTGGACACCCTTGTTCTTATGAATGAATTTGACTATATAATATAAGAAGCTAGGGAAATTTTTCATTTTTATGGTATGAATCGTGAAAAACCGGTGATAGATGAGATTCTTTATAATAGTGATTATCTGCTAAGGCATTTGCTTGGGGATAATCGAATCTTTGGCGAGAATCTTAAAAAGGAAGTCCTTGTTTTAGATATAATCCAACAAGTTTTCAATGATTTTAATCAACACTATTCTTGGATTCTTGTCGGAAATCAAAGGGGATATGATGATAAGCAACTTGATTGTGCTAAAGTCTCTATGGGTAAGGTGTTTTATGTTGTTTTTGCAAAACCTCCTGACAAAAACACCTCTAAGGAAAATTAAAATAAAGATGACAACACTTAGATCTATGCATTATGCCTAGCTAGGGGCATAAAATGATAGCGCTTGTTGGGAGGCAACCCAATGAATAAATTTTATTTTTGTCTTTTTTCTTTCTATTCTTGAGTGTTTGGACAATTATGCTATTGTTACGATTGTGTTTTAATGTTTTAGTTAGTGTTTGTGCCAAGTAAAGCCTTTGGGACCATGTTAGGCGATAGTTGATTTGATCTTGTTGCAAAACAGAAACTTTTGCGTCCAGTAAAACAATTTTGAAAATTCACAGCAGATTGATAAAATTCTGACTGTTTTACACAAGATTGATATACAAATTGCCTACGTTGTCCTAATATTTTAGAATTTTTGGAGTTACAGAAGTATTTGAAGTTATCAGATTGCTACAGACTATTCTATTTTTGACAGATTCTGTCTTCTTTGCATCATGTGCTTATTTCGATGAATCTATGATTTATATTGGAGGGTATAAGCTATAGTAAAGTTGGAATACAGTATATATAATGCAAAAATAAAATATGAATGGGTTTGCAATAGTACTCAGAGTAGTGATTTGATTTGTTATACTAACGGATCTCACGAAGGTTTTGTTGAGTTTTTTGTGATTGAAGTTTTCAAGTTTTGGGTGAGGTCATGATGGATGAAGGAATAAGGAGTAAGAAGATCCTAAGTTTGGGGATACCCATGGCATACCAAGCTATTACCCAAAGAGAAGCAAGCAACTAAGCTTGGTGATGCCCAAGTGGCATCCCCTCTTTCTTATAACGACCATCGGTATTTTACTTGGAGCTATATTTTTATTCGTCACATATCATGAGTTTTGCTTGGAGCGTCTTGTATGATATGAGTATTTGCTTGTTTTGCTTTTTATTGTAAGTCATCTGTCCTTGCTGGACACACCTATTTGAGAAAGCCAAATTATGCTATGATTTGTTAGAATTTCTTTGTATGCTTCACTTAAATCTTTTTGAGCTACGGAATTGCTCTAGTGCTTCACTTATATCTTTTTGAGCACAGTGTGCTTTAGTATTTTATTTAAGAAATGCTCTCATGCTTCACTTAGATTTATTTGATAGTTAGTAATTTTTTTAATAAATTCTCTCATGCTTCACTTAAATTATTTTGAGAGAAGAATTTTTTTTATGCTCATGTTCTTCACTTAGATTTGTTTGAACTATCAAAAGCAACATATGAAATTAGTCCCAAAGTGTAGATATTCAAGAGGGATATAATAAAAACTTTCATGAATATCATTGGACAAAATAAACCTTGTTCTTTGTAATAGTTTCATGGTATGATGATATAATATGTGAGTCATGTTGATGAGTAATTATGCTTTACTAAGAATATTGTTGTTAAGGTTTGTGATTCCCTATGCAAGCATGAAAGTCAATAGTTATGCAACAAAATTACATCCTACTTATGGTGCATTATCCGGTGTTAGTTATGCTTAATGCTCGCTTATGAGATTTCTCGTTTCTTGGTTGTATGCTTCTCAATCTTTTGCTCGCCTTCACTTGTACTAGCTATGATCACTACTTGTTCATCCAAAATCCTTAAACAAGTTTTGCCATATGAGTCCATTATACCTACCTATATGCGGTATTCTTTTTCTGTTCTAATAAAATTTGTATGTGCCATCTCTAATCTTCAAACTAAATTTCCTTTTTGTGTGCTCGTACCACTCATGAAACGATAGGGGGTGGCTGATATTTTTCCATGCTAGATGTGTTATTCTCAAGATGAGTGTTTATTCACTTGTCATTGCACGAGAGTACGGCAAAGGTATTAGGGATGCCCCGTCCCGAAATGAAAAATGAATTTACTTTATGTTGTCAAATGATAAATTCCTTGGAAAGTGTTGGTATGGACAACACCCGTGGATTCGGTTAGCCTTGGAATGTGAAAGTACGGTGGAAAAAGGAATAAACTTTATTTTCTGTTTTGGAACCGCCTATGATATATCTAGCATGGAAAGTATTAGGAACTACTCGATCATTTTTGTTGACAGGAAAAGCATGCCACACAAAATGTTTTTTATCTCTATCTTTTTTGCTTTGAGCTCTCGCACCTCTACAAATCCCTACTTCCCTCTGCGAAGGGCCTTTCTATTTACTTTATGCAATTTTTATTTGAGTCCCCATCTTCTCTTATGAAGCACCAACTAAGGGGCACTATGATCATACTTGAGCATTGGGTGTAGCTAATATGCGGAGTGTGTTTCACGAATGGATCAATGATTAAGCATAATGGACCTGGGATAACTTGCTTTAGTGTTGATATTTTGAAAGACATTGTTTCTTGTTGATATGCTAGAGTATTAAAATCTTCATGTCAAAACTAGACTATTGCTTTGTATCATATAAAAGTCCAAATGACCATGCTACAAAAGAAAATAATATGTGACGAACATGTTAGGCAGCATTCCACATCAAAATTCTGTTTTTATCATTTACCTACTCAAGGACGAGCAGGAATTAAGTTTGAGGATGCTGATACGTCTCCAACGTATCTATAATTTTTTATTGTTCCATGCTGTTATATTATCATTGTTGGATGTTTTACAATCATTTTATAGCAACTTTATACCATTTTTTGGGACTAACTTATTGACATAGTGCCCAGTGCAAGTTGCTGTTTTTTGCTTGTTTTTTACTTCACAGAAAATCAATACCAAACAGAGTCCAAACGCAGCGAAACTTTTCGGAGAATTTTTTGGGCCAGAAGACACGGGATGGGCCAAAGAAGTTCCAAAGGGGTGCCCCAGGGGGCACAACCGACCTGGGCGTGTCTGGGCCCCAGGCACGCCCTGGTGGGTTGTGTCCACCTCGATGGCCTCCCGCATCGCCTCTTCGCTCTTTAAACACCCCAATATTCCAAAAATCCCAAGGGAGTCGAAGAAACACAATTCCAGCCGCCGCAAGTTCCAGAAACCACAGATCCAATCTAGACACCATCACAGAGGGGTTCATCATCCTCATTGGTGCCTCTATGATGCATGAGTAGTTCATTGTAGACCTATGAGTCCGTACTTAGTCGCTAGATGGCTTCATCTCTCTCTTTTGATTCTCGATACAATGGTCTCTTGGAGATCTATTTGATGTAACTCTTTTCGTGGTGTGTTTATTTGGATCCAATGAACTTTGAGTTTATGATCAGATCTATGTTTTTATCCATGAAAGTTATTTGAGTCTTTTGATCTCTTATATGCATGATTACTTATAGCCTCGTATTTCTTCTTCGAATCTTTGGTTTAGTTAGGCCGACTAGATCAATTTTTCTTGCCATGGGAAGAGGTACTTTGTGATGAGTCCGATCTTACGGTGCTCAATCCCAGTGATAGAAGGGGAAATGACAACGTATGTATCGTTGCTATTAAGGATAACAAGATGGGGTTTATTCCTACATGAGTAGATCTTGTCTACATCATGTCATCGTTCTTATTGCATTACTCCATTTCTCCATGAACTTAATACACTAGATGCATGCTGGATAGCGGTCGATGTGTGGAGTAATAGTAGTAGATGCAGGCAGGAGTCAGTCTACTAATCTTGGACGTGATGCCTATATAATGATCATTGCCTAGATATTGTCATAATTATTAGAAGTTCTATCAATTGCCCAATAGTAATTTGTTTACCCACCGTATGCTATTTTTCTTGAAAGAAGCCACTAGTGAAATCTACGGCCCCCAGGTCTCTTATTTATCATATTTGCCTTCAAGGTCTATTTTAATTCGCTTTTATTTTGAGATATATTAATCCAAAACCCCAAAAAATACCTTGGTGCAATTTATTGTTATTTATTTTATGTTGCGTTCCCGAGAGATCTATTTATCTAATCTACTACAATTTTATCTATCTTTTACCCGGGAGGGATTGACAACCCACTACTGCAGGATGCTGCAAATGCGACACTACGATCAGAGACCCTTCGACAAAACTCTGTGTGGTGCAATAATCGCAATCGGTGGTGTAAAAGAACCGTCAAAAAAAGGTGCAAAACATTTGTGATGACAGATGCATCGAACACGGTTCAGATTTTGGTTGCGTGTGCGATGCAGGGCATACGGTTTGGTTCAATGAACTGTTTCCGATGAGGAAGAAGAATGGAAACGGGCATCCAGATGAAGGCGTGTGAAATATACGACATACAGTTTGCTCGGATAAATTGTTTATGATGAGGCGGAAGAACAGAAATGGGCAGCTAGATAAAGGTGTGTGTGATTGAGGGCATACGCTTCAGAAGGATTGACTATTTGCAATTAGGCGACAGAACAGAAACGGTCAGCCAGATCAAAGTGTCTGCGATTGATGGCATACACTTCACACAGATGAACTATTTGCGATTAGCCACAACAAACAGAAATAGTTAGACAGATCAACGTGTGTGCGCTAGACGGGCACACATCCTAATTAAAAGAAGTGTGTGTGATGGTAATAATGAGCGCGCACGGTTCTTGGAACAAGACGTGTGCTGACATTGCCTATTTTGGTGCATCCTATGGTGCAAACGCCATGTACGCTGCTGAGAAAGCATGCCCACGTCACGCCATCCGGGAATAGTGCCGCACTTAGAAATTATAGAACTGACAATAAATTTTGAGCCTGCATGTCGTCACTTCCAAATTGCAAACCTCTTCACACCGATCAAAACCTAAACGGTTTCCCATTTAGGAGCATATTAGTACTCGGTTATAAATACTACTACTCCAAGATGACTACACATTCCTCCTCAACTCCTCATCCACAAAAACAAACAAGTCATTCATCATCGTTCCCTTGCATCTACCATGGCCAGTGTGAGTTCTGGGTCGAGAGATTGCCACCAGGGAGAGGCAAACATGAAAGCGGAAGCACGAGATATGCCCCGCCTCGCCCCGAAAGCAGCCGACATGTCCCGCCATGCGGCTATAGTAGCACAGAGGTCCCACCACGCCGCCGAAGCAGCACGGAGGTCCCGTCGCACCGTCGATGCAGCAGACTTGTGTGGCCGCACCTCGGAAGCAACAGAGTTGTCCGGCCGCACCGTAGAAGCAGCAGAGAAGTCCTCCCGCACCGCGTCGGCCTGGGAATATGTCTCACGGGTAGGCGATGACTCTTACAGGTGCATGCATGCGATCGTCCATAGCCAGATGGATCAGATCTCCGGTTGGGCGAGATTGTCGGACGACATGAAAGCCTCGTTTGAACAGGCTATCAGCGTCATCCGGCAACTAAGGGAGAGCAATGAGAAGCTCCTGGCTGAGCGCGACCTACTGAGGGCAAAGGTCGTCGGAAGTGCGGAGCAGGAGGAGGATACCAATCCTTGTTGAAGAGGACTAGCATCATCGTTGAGAAACTTATGGATGAGAATGTCGTGCTGCGCATGAAGTGCAAAAGGCTGGTGGAGGAATCTGTGGATGCTCTCAAGCAGCATATTGAGGACAGGAAAGAGCTCATCGCTGCTTGCCGCAGAGACTAGTTCCGGCGGCCTGCAGCAACGCATCAAGAAAGTAGAGATCAGCGAGCTAGATCATTGTCTTCCTTCTTCTTTTGCCCTTGTGTATATCGGGCGTTGCCGCATGTGGCTTTTTTTAATTATGTTCCTAAACATGTCAGACCATTATTGTCCACTGTCATCGTCATTATATTCATCATCAAGATCCGTGCAAAACTTTCTTTTCAGATTTTCATTTTTCTCTCTTAAATCTCAGTCCAGTGAGACATAGCCACGCCATGAAACAGGGGCTCGGGCGCCATTAATGGAGATGTTGGGAGGGAGGTGCGCGGCGGATATAGGTCAAAGGGCTCTCCTCCTGATGAGCACGTGTAGGGGTCTGACCACACGCCTCCCGTACTCAAATAGCTACCCCGCATGACACCTCCTAGCCAATAAAAAAAGGGGACACGTGGTGGCACGTAATTGGTAATGTGTTGTCACGTTACAAATTGGAACAAGTGTTGTCACGTTACAAATTGGAAACACAACTATTATTGAAACTGTGGGCGTTCTACTTACCAATTACCACAGCATGTTGGTGCCATGTCATGAAACCCTGCCAAGTTTCATGATTTTCAGGCGTGTTTTGGATTTACAGGAATTAAAAAATGAAGTTTCTTAATCTTTCCGGCCAGGCCACGACACCCAGATGTTTGAATTTCATTCCCATTTCTTGCATGGGACCTAGAAATTCACCCAAGGACACACATGTGATTTTTCAACCAACTTTGGTGCACTAGAGCATGTGCTTGTAGTTCAAATTTGAATTAAGCACATTAAATGCCCAAAAATTCAAGTAATGTATAAAAAGGCCAAACGAACCCACATTAATTCCAAAATTTAGCATGATACTTCTATTTGGTATAATCTGCATGTGTAAAAAAATTAATGCGGGAGAAGGCAGTGTACGTATGTCATTTCGCACACGGAGGTGACACGTTCCCTCTCGGAACCACGAGCCTTCTTGAGAGAAGCTCCGGTTTGCAAGAAGCTTATACCAAAGCTTGTCCCAATTCGGCCAAAAAATTACCGCAACATGTTGGTGCCATGTCATGACACCATGCCAAGTTTCATGATTTTCAGGTGTGTTTTGGATTTACATGAATTAAAAAACCAAGTTTCTCAATCTTTCCAGCCGAGCCACAACGCCTAGATGTTTGAATTTCATTCCCATTTCTTGAATGGGACCTAGAAATTCACCCAAGGACACACATGTGATTTTTCAACCAACTTTGGTGCACTAGAGCATGTGCTTGTAGTTCAAATTTGAATTATGCACATTAAATGACCAGAAATTCAATGAATGTATAAAAAAGGCCAAACGAACCCAGAATAATTCCAAAATTTAGCATGATACTTCTGTTTGGTCTAATTTGCTTGTGTAAAAAAATTACGACGGGAGAAGGCAGTGTATGTATGTCGTTTCGCACATGGAGGTGACACGTTCCTCTTGGAACCATGAGCCTTCTTGAGAGAAGCTCCGATTTGCAAGAAGCTTATACCAAAGCTTGTCCCAATTGGGCCAAAAAAATTACCGCGGCATGTTGGTGCCATGTCATGACATCATGTCAAGTTTCATGATTTTCATGCGTGTTTTGGATTTGCATCAATTTAAAAACCAAGTTTCTCAATCTTTTCGGCCGAGCCACGACGCCCAGATATTTGAATTTCATTCCCATTTCTTGCATGTGACCTAGAAATTCACCCAAGGACACACATGTGAGTTTTCAACCAACTTTGGTGCATTGGAGCATGTGCTTGTAGTTCAAATTTGAATTATGCATATTAAATGACCAGAAATTCAATTAATGTATAAGAAAGTCCAAACGAACACGGAATAATTCCAAATTTTAACACAGCACTCATATAGTTCTATGTTGCCTCTGTAAAAAAAATAGGGGGGAGGCAGCGTATATCATTTCGAACACAAAGGTGACACGTCCCCCCTCGGGAACCACGAGTCTTCTCGAGAGAAGCTCTGGTTTGCAAGAAGCTTATACCAAAAACTTGTGCAAATGCGGCCAATTTTTTTACCACAGCATGTTGGTGACATGAAATGACACCATGCCAAGTTTCATGATTTTCAGGCGAGTTTTGAATTTCCAGGAATTTAAAAACCAAGTTTCTCAATGTTCCCGACTGAGCCACGACGCCTAGATGTTTGAATTTCATTCCCATTTCTTGCATGGGACCTATAAATTCACCCAAAGACACACATGTGATTTTTCAACAAACTTTGGTGCACTGGAGCATGTGCTTGTAGTTCAAATTTGAATTATGCACATTAAATGCCGATAAAATCAATTAATCCATAAAAATGCCAAATGAACCCGGAATAATTCCAAATTTAAACACGACACTCATGTAGTTACATGTTAACTGTACATAAATGTTCTAGAAATTCAAACACCATCCTTTCCCTCCGTAACACCATTTTGTCTTTAAAAACATAATGAAAAAAATCAGGTATACCACAAACAGTTTACTAGAAAGAATCGTGTGGGATGTGATATAACATATCTTTGCGCACTGTCTTATCTGGCTTACGCGGGAAGCTTTGTCGTCTACAGTCCACCGCCCCTGCTTGAACCACACTTGCGCGCCAGTTTCTCGTGGCACCGAGCGAAATTTTTTGCCACCGCAGAAATATCTATCTCCCCGCCCCCTCCCTCCCACTAAAAGCCACATTTCCACTGTTCCTCCTTGCTTTCCAAGTTCAAACCTTCACTACTTCTTACTGGCAGCTCAGCCTCCTCGCCGGCGACCCTTCTGCTTGCAGCGCAGCCTGCTCGCCAACTACCCTTCTTCTTGCAGCGCCGCCTCCTTGCCGGCGACCCTTCTTCTTGCAGCGCCGCCTCTTCGTCGGTGACCCTTCTTGCTGCGCGGCCTCCTCGCTGCCGACCCTTATTCTTGTTGCGCGGCCTCGTCAATATGGTTAGGTAATCCACACCCCACCCACACCATCCTCCTCCTTTCCCGCCCCACATGCCCTGACCGACGGTGTGACACCTTCCATCGAAATCACTGTCTCCCTCCTCCAATTAAGCGCCGCCCCACAGCCATTTTGCATGCAGTATAACATGGAGCTTAGTATCATTTGGCAGCGGACAAGCAAATCGCGGCCGCATGGGTGCACAAGGTCGCTATGGTTGCCATGCATCCCGACCGCCAGATCTTGGAGGAGCACCTCGTCTTCGAGGCCACCGTCGACACCGCGATGCGGTTTTCTACTTTAAAATACAGTTTGTGTTGTTTTCTCGAGGCCACCACCAATGCCTTCTAGTGATTAGTCATTTATAATGTTAATATGCAATCTGATGTTCAGTTTATAGTTTGGTCCTCTGAAATGTAATGTTCAGTTAACACTTTGGTCCTGTGAAATGTAATGTTCAGTTAACTGTTTGGTCCAACAATTGCTACATTTCGTAGTAGTGTTCTCAAGCACTCTTTGTTTTGTTAACTGTCTTATCTTCTAGTGCATGTTTCTATTCTGCAATGTCGTGCTCAGTTAACTATTTTGGTTCATTTGGTCTGCTGTCCGTTTAACTGTTTGGTTCAGTTCTGCAATTTGATTTTCATTTGCTGTGGGTACAGTTTTGTATTGTTACGCATGTGAAATAAATCGAATTTGGCTGTACTCAATACATATTCTACTGATAGTATGACAACTCCTAGTTAACCTAATCTAGATCTTCCATATGTGTGTTGCAGGGAAACAATGGGAGACAGTGCGGTTTACCGTCGAGGTTTGTTCAAGCATTATCCTTTGGCTAATAGCACATTATTGTGCGGTTACAGGAATCATTCTAATATTTAGGTTTCTTATAATTTGGTCTTGCACATGTAGGTCATGTTGTCAGAGGCCTAGACCCACTGTTCGACCCATTTTGCATATGGGGAAATGAGATGTCCATGAATATCAGTCAAGTTAAGAAACTCAGAAAGATTGTTAGGATGAAGAAACTTGCGATGAATAATAGCAAGATCTTTGTTTGCACAATGAAGAAGACATCAGTCAAGTATAGGATGGTACTAACTCTTTTACCTTGTTTTTACACCTTGCGCCATCAGTCAACTATAGGATGGTCCTAACTCTTTTACCTTATTTGCATATCTTTGTTTTCAGTACTTTTCAAAGCAGTTCACCGATGATTACCTCTCAAACCATGTGCATGGTCAAGAGGCGAGGAAGGTATTCATTCAACACCCACGGTACAATATTGAAGTCTTGCTAAAGAGGACGAAGGTTTGGGCCGGCAATTATCCATAGCCACTGGCTAAAGTTGCAAGGACATTCAACATCACTGAAGGCTCAATATTTTCCTTCCGCTTCTGTAGTTTCCCAGATGAGATTCATCTGTCTGTTTACCGTGTATGATGCTACTTTCCAAAGGTTTTTTGATGTTGCATGTGAAACTTGGTGATGTTGTGTAATGGCAGAACTGAGTGCCGAAGCTATCTGATATAATTCGATTATGAAATCCTGTTTGCTGTTATATGGATATGAAATATCTGGTGTGTTTATAAGAAATATCAATTTGATTAGTACATGGATTATCAATAATAGGCTAATTACCCTTCTTATTGGGGTTTTCTATTGCAGACGGTTACTCAGACAGCACCGTGGGCGATGAACTCAAACAACCTGCATGGTTTCTAGAAAGTAGCCGTGTTCGATCAACTAACAATCACACACGGCTTCCGGCAGAGAACTGTTTGCGTTAGGCCACCTTGCACAAATGTTTCCAGACAAAAAAATTGTGTGTGATATACATACAAATGGAAATGTTTTTTCTGGGATTCACCGTGTGGGATGTACATACGAACGGAAACAATTGGGTTTCGATGCCCCGCCAGATCGCACACGAACTCTTTTTTTCCCAGCCTGTGTGCCAGGAGGCCTATCCCCAACGGTTTCTGGGTTGTGTGGGAAGGACCCCCCTATCGCCCGCACTAACTTGGCAACGGTTCCAAATGCCGTGGCTGAAAGGGGTTAATAACCATTTGTATAGCAGCTCTCTATACTAGTGAACCCTCTTTTACGTCAGGTTGCAAGTATTTGTTCTTTGTGTGCAGGTGTCGTTTATGTGGTGTTGTGTGGTTCTCCTACTGGTTCGATAACCTTGGTCTCATCACTGAGGGAAATACCTACCATAGTTGTGTTGCATCATCCCTTCCTCTTTGGGGAAATACCGACGTAGTTCAAGCCGCATCAGGAGTCTACCTTCTGTGTGAACCTTGATAAGTGGACCTATGACTACAAGAAATTGGACATATGCGGTTGGTCATGTAACCATGCAGTTTCTGCCATTACAAGAGTGAAGGGACAGCCAGAAGACTATGTGCATGAGTTCTTCAAAAATCCATTGTATAAGGAAACATACAAGCACATCATCTACCTTGTACCAGGGCCTGCCTGTTGGCCTAGGACACCAACTGCAGACATAGATCCACTAGTGTTCAAGGAGAAGAAGGGTAGGAAGCAAACAACTAGTAGGAAGGGGCAATTTGAGGTCCCAACAAAGAAGGATACATCAAGGATGGCAACTATCACATGCAGCAACTGCAACATGCAGAACCATAGGTACACCTACTGCCCTCAGCCGCTGGAGCATCATCTTCAAGCAAGAAAGAACAAGCACAAGGTATGGAATATGCACATTTCTAGGATTTTCTCTTGTACTTAATCATTTGATGGCTTTATCCTAACTGTTGGGTTACGATGTTTGCTATATTAGACAACAAGGACTCACTACCATGAAGCTGGGGGAAGTTCTATAGCTATTGCATCTACAACGGCAACTGTTCCTTCTACTACTCCTGCCCAACCGGCTACCAATGCACCACCTGGTGCATATACCAGGGGAAGAAGAACAAATATTCCTTCTACTGGTCCTACCCAGCCTGCTGCTTCTACAAGGCCAAGAAGAACAACTGCTGCTTCTAGAAGGGCAAGCAAAACTAGTGATGCTTCTACTACTCCTTCCCAGGCTACCACACGAGCTTCAGGTTCAAGCAATGTACTCAGCAGGAGAGGTGGAAGGCCATACATGGCACCTAGGGCTGCAAGTAAGGTTCAAGTTGTTGGTAATATGCCCTAGAGGCAATAATAAAAGGATTATTATTATATTTCCTTGTTCATGATAATTGTCTTTTATTCATGCTATAATTGTGTTATACGGAAATCATAATACATGTGTGAATACATAGACCACAACATGTCCCTAGTAAGCCTCTAGTTGACTAGCTCGTTGATCAACTAATAGTCATGGTTTCCTGACTATGGACATTGGATGTCATTGATAATGGGATCACATCATTAGGAGAATGATGTGATGGACAAGACCCAATCCTAAGCATAGCACAAGATCGTGTAGTTCGTTTGCTAGAGCTTTTCCAATGTCAAGTATCTTTTCCTTAGACCATGAGATCGTGTAACTCCCGGATACCGTAGGATTGCTTTGGGTGTACCAAACGTCACAACATAACTGGGTGACTATAAAGGTATACTACGGGTATCTCTGAAAGTGTCTGTTGGGTTGACACGGATCGAGACTGGGATTTGTCACTCCATATGACGGAGAGGTATCTCTGGGCCCACTCGGTAATGCATCATCATAATAAGCTCAAAGTGACCAAGTGTCTGGTCACAGGATCATGCATTACGGTACGAGTAAAGTGACTTGCCAGTAACGAGATTGAACGAGGTATTGGGATACCAACGATCGAATCTCGGGCAAGTAACATACTGACTGACAAAGGGAATTGTATACGGGGTTGCTTGAATCCTCGACATCATGGTTCATCCGATGAGATCATCGAGGAGCATGTGGGAGCCAACATGGGTATCCAGATCCCGCTGTTGGTTATTGACCGGAGAGCCGTCTCGGTCATGTCTACGTGTCTCCCGAACCCGTAGGGTCTACAGACTTAAGGTTTGGTGACGCTAGGGTTGTAGAGATATTAGTATGCAGCAAACCGAAAGTTGTTCGGAGTCCCGGATGAGATCCTGGACGTCACGAGGAGTTCCGAAATGGTCCGGAGGTAAAGAATTATATATGGGAAGTCGAGTTTCAGTCATCGGGAAAGTTTCGGGGGTCACCGGTATTGTACCGGGACCACCGGAAGGGTCCCGGGGGTCCACCGGGTGGGGCCACCTATCCCAGGGGGCACCATGGGCTGAAGTGGGAGAGGAACCAGCCCCTGGTAGGCTGGTGCGCCCCCCCTTGGCCCCCCCTGCGCCTAGGGTTGGGAATCCTAGGGGAGGGGGCGCCTCCACTTGCCTTGGGGGCCAAGGCACCCCCCTTGGCCGCCGCCCCCCTTGGAGATTCAATCTCATAGGGCCGGCGCCCCCCTGGGGACCCTATATATAGAGGGGGGAGGGAGGGCCGCCTCACCCTTGCACTTGGTGCCTCCCTTTCCCCTTGCTACACCTCTCCCTCCCGCAAACGCTTGGCGAAGCCCTGCCGGGATCCCTGCTGCATCCACCACCACGCCGTCGTGCTGCTGGATCTTCATCAACCTCTCCTTCCCCCTTGCTGTATCAAGAAGGAGGAGACGTCTCGTTGACCGTACGTGTGTTGAACGCGGAGGTGCCATCCGTTCGGCGCTAGGATCTCCGGTGATTTGGATCACGACGAGTACGACTCCCTCAACCCCGTTCCCTTGAACGCTTCCGCTCGATCTACAAGGGTATGTAGATGCACTCCTCTCTCTCGTTGCTAGATGAACTCATAGATTGATCTTGGTGAAACCGTAGGAAAAATTTTATTTTCTGCAACGTTCCCCAACAGTGGCATCATGAGCTAGGTCTATGCGTAGTTCTCTTTGCATGAGTAGAACACAAATCTGTTGTGGGCATAGATGTTGTCAACTTTCTTGCCACTACTAGTCTTATTTTGCTTCAGCGGTATTGTGGGAGGAAGCGGCCCGGACCGACCTTACACGTACGCTTACGTGAGACAGATTCCACCGACTGACATGCACTAGTTGCATAAGGTGGCTAGCGGGTGTCTGTCTCTCCCACTTTAGTTGGAGCGGATTCGATGAAAAGGGTCCTTATGAAGGGTAAATAGAAGTTGACAAATCACGTTGTGGCCTTTTTTGTAGGTAAGAAAACGTTCTTGCTAGAACCCTATTGCAGCCACGTAAAAGATGCAAGAACAATTAGAACATCTAACTTGTTTTTGTTGCAATTGCTTTGTGATGTGATATGGCCAAAAGTTGTGATGAATGATGAATGATATATTGTGATGTATGAGATCATGTACTTGTAATAGGAATCACGACTTGCATGTCGATGAGTATGACAACCGGCAGGAGCCATAGGAGTTGTCTTAATTATTGTATGACCTGCGTGTCAATGATTTAACGCCATGTAATTACTTTACTTTATTGCTAAACCGTTAGCCATAGTAGTAGAAGTAATAGTTGGCAAGCAACTTCATGGAGACACAATGATGGAGATCATGATGATGGAGATCATGATGATGGAGATCATGGTGTCATGCCGGTGACGAAGATGATCATGGAGCCCCGAAGATGGAGATCAAAGGAGCTATATTATATTGGCCATATCATGTCACTACTATTTGATTGCATGTGATGTTTATCATTTTTTGCATCTTGTTTACTTAGAACAATGGTAGTAAATAAGATGATCCCTCATAATATTTTCAGGAAGGTGTTCCCCCTAACTGTGCGTCATTGCGACAGTTCGTTGTTTCGAAGCACCACGTGATGATCGGGTGTGATAGATTCTAACGTTCACATACAACGGGTGTAAGACAGATTTACACATGCAAAACACTTAGGTTAACTTGACGAGCCTAGCATGTATAGACATGGCCTCGGAACACAGAGACCGAAAGGTTGAACATGAGTCGTATGGAAGATACGATCAACATGGAGATGTTCACCGATGATGACTAGTCCGTCTCACGTGATGATCGGACACGGCCTAGTCGACTCGGATCATGTAACACTTAGATGACTAGAGGGATGTCTAATCTGAGTGGGAGTTCATTAAATAATTTGATTAGATGAACTTAATTATCATGAACTTAGTCTAAAATCTTTGCAAAAATGTCTTGTAGATCAAATGGCCAATGCTCATGTCAACATGAACTTCAATGCGTTCCTAGAGAAAACCAAGCTGAAAGATGATGGCAGCAACTATACGGACTGGGTCCGGAACCTGAGGATCATCCTCATAGCTGCCAAGAAAGCATATGTCCTAGATGGACCGCTAGGTGAAGCACCCATCCCAGAGAACCAAGACGTTATGAACGCTTGGCAGTCACGTGCTGATGATTACTCCCTCGTTCAGTGCGGCATGCTTTACAGCTTAGAACCGGGGGTCCAAAAGCGTTTTGAGCAACACGGAGCATATGAGATGTTCGAGGAGCTGAAAATGGTTTCCAAGCTCATGCCCGGGTTGAGAGATATGAAGTCTCCGACAAGTTCTATAGTTGTAAGATGGAGGAAAATAGTTTTGTCAGTGAGCACATACTCAAAATGTCTGGGTTGCACAACCGCATGTCCCAGTCGGACATTAACCTCCCGGATGAGGAGGTCATTGACAGAATCCTTCAGTCGCTCCCACCGAGCTACAAGAGCTTTGTGATGAACTACAATATGCAGGGGATGGTGAACACTATTCCTGAAGTATTTTCAATGCTGAAGTCAGCAGAGGTAGAAATCAAAAAGGAACATCAAGTGTTGATGGTCAATAAAACACTAAGTTCAAGAAAGGCAAGGGTAAGAAGAACTTCAAGAAGGACGGCAAGGATGTTGCCGCGCCCGGTAAGCCAGTTGCCGGGAAGAAGTCAAAGAATGGACCCAAACCTGAGACTGAGTGCTTTTATTGCAAAGGGAAGGGTCACTGGAAGCAGAACTGCCCCAAATACTTAGCGGACAAGAAGGCCGGCAACACTAAAGGTATATGTGATATACATGTAATTGATGTGTACCTTACCAGTGCTCGTAGTAGCTCCTGGGTATTTGATACCGGTGTCGTTGCTCATATTTGTAACTCAAAGCAGGAGCTGCGGAATAAGCGGAGACTAGCGAAGGACGAGGTGACGATGCGTGTTGGGAATGGTTCCAAGGCCGATGTGATCGCCGTCGGCACGCTACCTCTACATTTACCTACGGGATTAGTTTTAAACCTCAATAGTTGTTATTTAGTGCCAGCTTTGAGCATGAACATTGTATCTGGATCTCGTTTAATGCGAGATGGCTACTCATTTAAATCCGAGAATAATGGTTGTTCTATTTATATGAGAGATATGTTTTATGGTCATGCCCCGCTGGTCAATGGTTTATTCTTAGTGAATCTCGAACACAATGTTACACATATTCATAATGTGAATACCAAAAGATGTAAGGTTGATAACGATAGTCCCACATACTTGTGGCACTGCCGCCTTGGTCACATTGGTGTCAAGCGCATGAAGAAGCTCCATGTTGATGGGCTTTTAGAGTCTCTCAATTATGAATCATTTAACACATGCGAACCATGCCTCATGGGAAAAATGACCAAGACTCCGTTCTCGGGAACAATGGAGCGAGCAACCAACTTATTGGAAATCATACATACTGATGTGTGCGGTCCAATGAGTGTTGAGGCTCGTGGAGGATATTGTTATGTTCTCACTCTCACTGATGACTTAAGTAGATATGGGTATGTCTACTTGATGAAACACAAGTCTGAGACCTTTGAAAAGTTCAAGGAATTTCAGAATGAGGTAGAGAATCAACGTGACCGAAAGATAAAGTTCTTACGATCAGATCGTGGAGGAGAATATTTAAGTCACGAATTTGGTACACACTTAAGGAAATGTGGAATCATTTCACAACTCACGCCGCCTGGAACACCTCAGCGTAACGGTGTGTCCAAACGTCGTAATTGCACTCTATTGGATATGGTGCGATCTATGATATCTCTTACCAATTTACCGCTATCATTTTGGGGATACGCTCTAGAGATAGCTACATTCACTTTAAATAGGGCTCCGTCTAAATCCGTTGAGATGACACCGTATGAATTATGGTTTGGGAAGAAACCTAAGCTGTCGATTCTAAAAGTTTGGGGATGTGATGCTTATGTCAAGAAACTTCAACCTAAAAAGCTCGAACCCAAGTCGGAAAAATGCGTCTTCATAGGATACCCTAAGGAAACCATTGGATATACCTTCTACCTTAGATCCGAAGGCAAGATCTTTGTTGCCAAGAACGGATCCTTTCTGGAAAAAGAGTTTCTCTCGAAAGGAGTAAGTGGGAGGAAAGTAGAACTCGATGAAGTACTACCTCTTGAACCGGAAAGTAGTGCAGCTCAGGAAAATGTTCCTGTGGTGCCTACACCGACTGGAGAGGAAATTAATGATGATGATCAAGGTACTTCGGATCAAGTTGCTACTGAACTTCGTAGGTCCACAAGGACACGTTCCACACCAGAGTGGTATGGCAGCCCTGTCCTAGAAATCATGTCATTAGACGACGGTGAACCTTCGAACTATGAAGAAGCGATGGCGGGCCCAGATTCCAACAAATGGCTTGAAGCCATGCAATCCAAGATAGAATCCATGTATGAAAACAAAGTATGGACTTTGACAGACTTGCCCAATAATCGGTGAGCGATAGAAAACAAATGGATCTTTAAGAAGAAGACGGACGCGTATGGTAATGTTACCATCTATAAAGCTCGACTTGTCGCTAAGGGTTATCGGCAAGTTCAAGGGGTTGACTACGATGAGACTTTCTCTCCCGTAGCGAAGCTGAAGTCCGTCCGAATCATGTTAGCACTTGCCGCATACTATGATTATGAGATATGGCAGATGGACGTCAAAACAGCATTCCTTAACGGCTATCTTAAGGAAGAACTATATATGATGCAGCCGGAAGGTTTTGTCGATCCTAAGAATGCTAACAAGGTGTGCAAGCTCCAGCGATCCATTTATGGGCTGGTGCGAGCATCTCGGAGTTGGAACATTCGTTTTGATGAGATGATCAAAGCATTTGGGTTTATGCAGACTTATGGAGAAGCCTGCGTTTACAAGAAAGTGAGTGGGAGCTCTGTAGCATTTCTCATATTATATGTAGATGACATACTTTTGATGGGAAATGATATAGAACTTTTGGACAGCATTAAGGCCTACTTGAATAAGTGTTTTTCAATGAAGGACCTTGGAGAAGTTGCTTACGTATTAGGCATCAAGATCTATAGGGATAGATCGAGACGCCTCATAGGTCTTTCACAAAGCACATACCTTGATAAGATATTGAAGAAGTTCAATATGGATCAGTCCAAGAAAGGGTTCTTGCCTGTATTGCAAGGTGTGAGATTGAGCTCGGCTCAATGCCCGACCACGACAGAAGATAAAGAAGAGAGGAGTGTCATCCCCTATGCCTCAGCCATAGGATCTATTATGTATGCCATGTTGTGTACCAGACCTGATGTGAACCTTGCCGTAAGTTTGTTAGGAAGGTACCAAAGTAATCCCGACAAGGAACACTGGACAGCGGTCAAGAATATCCTGAAGTACCTGAAAAGGACAAAGGACATGTTTCTCATTATGGAGGTGACGAGGAGCTCGTCGTAAAGGGTTACGTCGATGCTAGCTTCGACACAGATCTGGATGACTCTAAGTCACAAATCGGATACGTGTATATGTTGAATCGTGGATTAGTGAGCTGGTGCAGTTGCAAGCAGAGCGTCTTGGCGGGATCTACATGTGAAGCGGAGTACATGGCAGCCTCGGAGGCAGCGCATGAAGCAATATGGATGAAGGAGTTCATCACCGACCTAGGAGTCATACCCAATGTATTGGGGCCGATCACTCTCTTCAGTGACAACACTGGAGCTATTTCCCTTGCCAAGGAGCCCAGGTTTCACAAGAAGACCAGGCACATCAAGCGTCGTTTCAACTCCATCCGTGAAAATGTTCAAGATGGAGACATAGATATTTGCAAAGTACATACGGATCTGAATGTCGCAGATCCGTTGACTAAACCTCTTCCGCGAGCAAAACATGATCAACACCAGAACTCTATGGGTGTTCGATTCATCACAATGTAACTAGATTATTGACTCTAGTGCAAGTGGGAGACTGTTGGAAATATGCCCTAGAGGCAATAATAAAAGGATTATTATTATATTTCCTTGTTCATGATAATTGTCTTTTATTCATGCTATAATTGTGTTATTTGGAAATCGTAATACATGTGTGAATACATAGACCACAACATGTCCCTAGTAAGCCTCTAGTTGACTAGCTCGTTGATCAACTGATAGTCATGGTTTCCTGACTATGGACATTGGATGTCATTGATAACGGGATCACATCATTAGGAGAATGATGTGATGGACAAGACCCAATCCTAAGCATAGCACAAGATCGTGTAGTTCGTTTGCTAGAGCTTTTCCAATGTCAAGTATCTTTTCCTTGGACCATGAGATCGTCTAACTCCCGGATACCGTAGGAGTGCTTTGGGTGTACCAAACGTCACAACGTAACTGGGTGACTATAAAGGTATACTGCGGGTATCTCTGAAAGTGTCTGTTGGGTTGACATGGATCGAGACTGGGATTTGTCACTCCGTATGACGGAGAGGTATCTCTGGGCCCACTCGGTAATGCATCATCATAATGAGCTCAAACTGACCAAGTGTCTGGTCACGGGATCATGCATTATGGTACGAGTAAAGTGACTTGCCGGTAACGAGATTGAACGAGGTATTGGGATACCGACGATCGAATCTCGGGCAAGTAACATACCGACTGACAAAGGGAATTGTATACGGGGTTGCTTGAATCCTCGACATCGTGGTTCATCCGATGAGATCATTGAGGAGCATGTGGGAGCCAACATGGGTATCCAGATCCCGCTGTTGGTTATTGACCAGAGAGCCGTCTCGGTCATGTCTACGTGTCTCCCGAACCCGTAGGGTCTACACACTTAAGGTTCGGTGACGCTAGGGTTGTAGAGATATTAGTATGCAGCAAACCAAAAGTTGTTCGGAGTCTCGGATGAGATCTCGGACGTCACGAGGAGTTCCGGAATGGTCTGGAGGTAAACAATTATATATGGTAAGTCGAGTTTCGGTCATCGGGAAAGTTTCGGGGGTCACCGTTATTGTACCGGGACCACCGAAAGGGTCCCGGGGGTCCACCGGGTGGGGCCACCTATCCCGGGGGGCATGGGCTGAAGTGGGAGGGGAACCAGCCCCTGGTGGGCTGGTGCACCCCCCCTTGGGCCTCCTCTGCGCCTAGGGTTGGGAACCCTATGGGACGGGGTGCCTCCACTTGCCTTGGGGGGCAAGGCACCCCCCTTGGCCGCTGCCCCCCCCCCCCTTGGAGATTCAATCTCCTAGGGCCGCCCCCCCTGGGGACCCTATATATAGAGGGGGGAGGGAGGGCAGCCGCACCCTTGCACTTGGCGCCTCCCTTTCCCCTTGCAACACCTCTCCCTCCCGCAGACACTTGGCGAAGCCCTGCCGGGATCCCTGCTGCATCCACCACCACGTCGTCGTGCTGCTGGATCTTCATCAACCTCTCCTTCCCCCTTGCTGGATCAAGAAGGAGGAGACGTCTCGCTGACCGTAGGTGTGTTGAACGCGGAGGTGCCGTCCGTTCGGCGCTAGGATCTCCGGTGACTTGGATCACGACGAGTACGACTCCCTCAACCCCATTCCCTTGAACGCTTCCGCTCGATCTACAAGGGTATGTAGATGCACTCCTCTCTCTTGTTGCTAGATGAACTCTTAGATTGATCTTGGTGAAACCGTAGGAAAAATTTTATTTTCTGCAACGTTCCCCAACACAAGCAATGCACTCAGCAGGAGAGGTGGAAGGCCGTACATGGCACCTAGGGCTGCAACTACAACGGTAGGGTCCAAAAGGAAGAGGTTCTAGAGCACAAGGATGAGGGGTTACTTTTATGCCTATGGCAACTAGTCAGGGTGTGCAAAACCAAACCAAAAACCAAAAACCAAACCAAACCAAAATTTCGGTTTTTTTAGGTTACTATTTCAGTTTCAGTTTTCAATTCTAGAAACCATTTAGCATTTGGTTTTTTGGTTACACACCGAAAATCGTTCGGTTAAACCGAAAGAACCGAAGGTCGCTTCTGTGTGCGACGATATGAGTAGAACCCTTCACCACCCTTTCTTTTATAGCCGTCCACTCACCCTGCTGCAACTCGATGGGCGAGGTGGTACTAAATCTCTGTAGCTCGAACCAACTAGGCAGGGCACATGACATGCAATGCTTATTTGGGCTCAAAGTATGCACCCCATTCAGCCACTTTTTCTAGCGATCCACCACGTGTGGTGTCATCCCAGGCAGTCGATCGCTAAAAAGGGAGTTGATCGCTCAAAAAGGAAGGATTGGCCAGGGTTGTGGGCTCGTGGCTGCGTGGATGCTAAGATTTTTCTCTCATTCTATTTTCTGCTTCCTCCCCCATTTAATAAATCACATCTACTTCCATTTAATCAAGACCAAATCATGTGGACCTCTGACACCTACCTAATCTCTCATATTTTTTGCTATCTAATGCATGACTAAATCATGTCTGTCATCTAAATATCTAATTACCCAATCTATGTACACATTTCTCACAAGAAAATCTAACCTATGTACATGTCATGAACGAAAGCATGTGACCAAATAATTATTTGTTGTATACAAATTCGTGTCAACTTTGGTTATTTTGGTTATTACCGAAACCAAACCAAAATTAAATGGTTATTACTGAAACCGAACCGTATCTGCGTATAAAACTGTATGAACCGAAGTATTAAAAACGTATAAACCAAAAATCGTATAAACCGAACCGAATCAAACCGAAAAAATGAATGCACACCCTGAGCAACTAGTGAAATGCACAATTTGGTTGTTGTCTTTTGAACTACCTACCTTAAGTATTTCTAAGTTTGAGAAACTATGCCTAAGAACTGGTATGTGTAATAAGTACTTAGCTTGAGAACTTGTTTGTGTTAGTATGCTTAGCTTGAGAACCGGTATGCTTGAGAACTTGTATGCTTGAGAACATGTTTCTGTAAGCATTATCATGTCCAATTTGTCTCTTGTTTCTTTGCCAATTTGGCTCTTGTTTCTTTATCAATTTGTGATCAACAACTTACCTTCTGTAAGCATTTTCTCAGTCCAATTTGGATGCTCATTTTGCTTAGTTGGTTCCGTCGACCCTGAGCCGCCCTAAAGTCTAAATTATATGTTTGCGTGGTTCCGTCGACCCTGAGCCACCCTAAAGCCTAAATGATATGTTTAGATGGCTCCGTCGACCTCGAGCCACCCTAAACCTAAAGACTAGGTTTAGGTGGTCCGTCGACCCCGAGCCACCCTAAAGCCTAGATGGTAGGTTTTAGGTGGTTCTGTTGACCCCGAGCCACCCTAAAGACTAAATGATATGTTTAGGTGGTTCCGTCGACCTCGAGCCACCCTAAAGCCTAAATGATATGTTTAGGTGGCTCCATCGACCCCGAGCCACCCTAAACCTAAAGACTAGATTTAGGTGGTTTCGTCGACCCCGAGCCACCCTAAAGCCTGGATGGTAGGTTTTAGGTGGTTCCATCGACCTCGAGCCACCCTAAAGCCTGGATGGTAGGTTTAGGTGGTGAGTGCACTAAAACAATTTGGTGAGTGCACTAAAAAAAGAGCTTCCATGCCCATTTGGTCTTGAGCATTTGCTCAGTCCAATTTGGATTGGTCATTTTGTTCTAAAACAATTTGGCCATGCCCATTTGGTCTTGAGCATTTGCTCAGTCCAACTTGGACTGGTGATTTTGTTCTAAAACAATTCAGTAGATTCATAATAGCATAGCTCTTAATATAGAAAGCTAACAACATTACATAACTAGGGTAGTTTTGCAGCTAGTCATTACAATAATTACATAACTTAACTGGAGGTAGTTTTGCAGATAATCATTACAATCATTACATAACTAGGGGATTCCCAAAATATACAACCCCAAGGCCAGCTATATTGTTCCAAGGCCACATATTAGCTAAACATAACTTCAAACTAAGGTGATGAACATCATTGTTCACTCATCAAGGATTGACTTTATCTTGGCAAGCTTGTCCTTGTTGCCATGACCAGCTTTCATAAGATCACCCACCAGAAACTCCAGCTTCTTCTTCTCCTCTATCTGCCAGTCCCTCTCTTTCTGCATCTCATCCCTCTCCTTCCTGGTGTTCCTAATGATCTCTCCCTGAGATCTAAGAATGCACTTTAGCTCCTTGTGCTCCTCAGCTAGCTTCTCCATCTCCTTCATCTTGCCAAAGGTAGCACTCTCCTTCTCCTTGCTGATAGCTAGCTTCTCCATGTCCTTGTCCACATCCATCTGCTTCTACTTGAACACTTCATCAATCATCACCCTATTGTTCCAATCTGCCCAATCAAACATCTTGGTGACATCCTCAACCAGCTGAATGTACTAATCCCCAAGTGTATCCAACTGCTTGTTAACCTTGGCCAACTCTTTCTTATATTTCTCATGGTCCATCACTCTGCCATAGTTCTTCTCATGAAACATCTCCCATATCTTCACCAAACATCTTTGCAGAATAGAGAAGGCCATGGGGCACCAACCCACTCAGCAACTCCACAGCCAATACCATCCTGCATCAAATATTAGAAAATAAATATGCTAACTTAAACAAGAAAATACATGAGATATTCAGTGATTCACCCAGACTTGTAGATACAACAGAGATTCAGACAACTTGAAGTTCAAGATAAGCTTATATGACAGTAGCAATACTACCATTAATTCATACAAAATAGTTGTTAAAAGCATACTAGCATTGCATACTATAATTCATGCACATAACTGTTCAATCACAATAGCAAAGGTTGAATCATAGTACCGTTTACATATCCAGTCCACTTAACTAGAACCCTAATCTAGATACTAGCATTGCAAAATCACTGTTAAAAACATGTTTGATCAACTGAAGCTACAACAAACTACATTAGTTCAATCATCACCACGGTCCAAATCAATTGAATAGTTCAATCCCCTGATTTTAACTGAATTTACTAACAGAAATTGCAACCACTGACTACCACCAACACAAACCCTAGTTGGATAACACTAACCTGAGGAACAACACATCCATAGAACCTCCTCACAGTGTCCTTTCCTTCAAATGCAACATATTTCATGCATGGGGCCAAGTGCAGTGTACATTTGATGCTTGCATCTGCAGCTCTACCACAGAAGGATGCATCTATAGTGGTGCCAGGGTTTGCCTGCATTGTAGCACACTAATTAACCGCAGAACAAAGAGCAACTGCTCCAAAGATTGTCTCAAATCAAAGAACACTTGAACCCTAACCCTAACCCTAGGTGCAAAGCAGATCTCTTACCCAGTGCTACTCCAGGTCCATGCTGACCAGCTCCTCCTCCTTGCTGCTCTCCTCTCCATCCTTCCACGATGGCATATTCTATGGCGGTGAGGGAACTGTGCCTCCGGCGGTGGCGAAGAGCTCCGGCAGCGACAAGAGGGGATAGAGTAGAGCTGTGAGAGTGAGCGAGTGAAGTGGAGTGTGAGTAGAGAGAGTGGTGCGACAGCACAGCTCTATTATACTAGCGCGACCTAACAACCGTCGACCCACTCGCCGTTTGGTTCCGACGTGGCACCTGACCGGTGGGCCAGCCATGTCAGAAACTGGGTTAGTAGCCTCAAAATGGTCATTTGATTTATTGATAAAATTAATAAGTAAAGTGGTGGACTTTTGGGAGGCACAAGGAATGTGGTGGAAAATCCGTGTGACAACTTCAAATGTGGTGTTTTTTTGCAATTCACTCAGCAAGACACGCATAGAGAATTTTGAAATCTCCAGATTCTCTCAACGCTCGCATTGGTAAGGTTGTTTACTTCCCCTCATGCTGAATACTTGATGTGAATCTCGGCTCTCACCCATCACAAATATGGAGAGCAATATTGGATGGCTGGGATGTTCTATCTCAAGGGCTAATCAGGAGGATCGGTGATGGCTCAAGTACTCATTTTTGGAACAAGAATTGGCTCTGAAGGGATGAACTGATGAGGCCACTATTATCTCTTACACAGGACCCACCGGAGTTGGTGAGTGACTTGATCAATCCTGACGCCAGCTGGAACTGCAACTTAGTTTAGCAGGAATTCTTCCTTCGGACTCCAAATCTTAATATTCCACTATGCACAAACCAATAGGAGGACTTTTGTGTCACGCCCAATATGCGATACTATCCTAAAGAGACTCGAAGGTCCCACCAAGGATAGATATGCATATTGAAATGCTTTTGCAAGGTGGATATCATTACATCAACATTACATAATAGATGGGGATACATCCAATACATTCAATGACACATGAATACAACAATATGTCATGCATAAGAGCCGCATCCGACTATGGATGAAACACAAACAGAAGCTCAAACGACATCCAGCCTGCTTGCCCAGGCTGCCGACCTGGAACCTATCCCCTGATCGAAGAAGAAGTAGAAGAAGAACTCCAAAACAAGTAAACATCGCTCTCGCGTCATCATCATCACAAAACCTGTACCTGCAACTGTTGTTGTAGTAATCTGTGAGCCACGAGGACTCAGCAATCCCATTACCATGGGTATCAAGACTAGCAAACCTTAATGGGAAGGAAGGGGTAAAGTGGTGAGGTTGCAGCAGCGACTAAGCATATATGGTGGCTAACATACGCAAATAAGAGCGAGAAGAGAGCAAAGGAACGGTCGTCAACTAGTAATGATCAAGAAGTGATCCTGAGCTCCTACTTACGTCAATCATAACACAGAAACCGTGTTCACTTCCCGGACTCCGCCGAAAAGAGACCATCACGGCTACACATGCGGTTGATGCATTTTAATTCGGATCTGGTGTCAAGTTATCTACAACCGGACATTAACAAATTCCCATCTGCCTATAACCGCAGGCACGGCTTTCGAAAGTTTATACCCTACAGGGTGTCCCAACTTAGCCCATGATAAGCTCTCGCGATTAACGAAGGATATACCTTCTCCCAGGAAGACCCGATCAGACTCAGAATCCCGGTTTACAAGACATTTCGACAATGGTCAAACAAGACCAGCAAAGCCTCCCGCTGTGCCGACAAATCTCGATAGGATCTGCACATATCTCGTTCTCAGGGCACACCGGATGAGCCACACGTCGGGTTGGCATAGACCCTGATTGCCTAGGGGGCACCGGACATCGCTCGGTTTGGACCAGCACTTGGAGAAGCACTGGCCCGGGGGGTAAAATAAAGATGACCCTCGAGAGCGCGACTCCCAAAGGAAAAAGGGCTAGGTGAGTCAAATGGTAAAACCAAGGTTGGGCCTTGCTGGAGGAGTTTTATTCAAAGCGAACTGTCAAGGGGGTCCCATAAATCACCCAACCGCGTAAGGAACACAAAATCCGGGAACATAATACCGATATGACGGAAACTAGGTCGGCAAGAGTTGAACAAAACACCAGGCATAAGGCCGAGCCTTCCACCCTTTATCAAGTATATAGATGCATTAATTAAATAAGAGATATTGTGATATCCCAACATAATCATGTCCACCATGGAGCAATCTTCAACTTCACCTGCAACTAACAACGCTATAAGAGGGGCTGAGCAAAAGCGGTAACATAGCCAAGCAACGGTTTGCTAGGAAGGGTGGAAAAGGTTAGAGGCTGACATGGCAATTTGGGAGGCTTGAGGAGCAAAAGATAGGTAGCGCAGCATAGCGATAGAACGAAGCAACTAGCATAGCAATGATAGTAATGAGATCCAAGGTGACGGTCATCTTGCCTGAAATCCCGCTACGAAGAAGAACGAGTCCATGAAGAAGACGAACGGATGAAGCCGAACCAAGCGTAGTTGAACGAATCCTCACGATCGCAACGAAACAGGACTATCGAGAGGAAGCACAACCGGAAGAAGCAAACACATGGTAAACACAGAACACATAAGCATGACATGATGCACAATCAAGTATGATGCATGTCCGGTTTAATGAGGCATGGCATGGCAAAGTGCAACAAACAACACTACAAATTAAGTGGAGCTCAATATGCAACGAGTTGCATATTGACGAAACACCACATGCAATTATTTAGTTCGCTCCTGTAATGAACAAGACAAGATTAAATGTTAATTAACATGGCAAGAGGTGACGCATAATAAAACTACCTAGCTAGGCAATTTAAATGAGGTCGGAACCACAAACAACAATTCCGGAAAAACCCCATATGCAATATTCGAATTTGGTACTGTTCTGCCCCATATACAATTTTAATGTTGTTAAATAGCAAAATAAAGTGCAGCAAGTTAATTTATGCATTTTTCCACCCCATTTACATATAATGTTTATTAAAATTGGAGCTACGGTTAATTAGTTATGAAATAAATCATTTTAACATGGCATTTGAGAAAATTTAATCAAACAACATGTTAAACATTTCAAACATGGATGAAAGTGGCCAAATATGAAACTAGATAAAATTCTAATCAGTTTACATATATAACTTGTTTTAATCCGATGCATGATTGTGAAGTTATTAAATGCATGAACAAAAGGGGTGATCTGTAAATATGCAGTTGCTGGACAATTAGGAAAATCGCAGATCTGTAAAAAAACATATGCGGGCCGCATCTGGAACAGGGGCCGAACAGGGCAGGCGCTGGGGGCGGCTCACCATGGGCCACTGGGCCAGATCTGGAGAGGAAGCGAGGCAGGCGGGATCTGGCTTGGGCCGGCTTGAGCTCGCCTTGGAGGCCGAAGGGGAAGCAGGTGGGGCGCGGTCAACGCGAGATGCGGGCGAGCGGGCGCCTCGTCCTGGAAGTAGAGGACACAGGCGGCGGTGGACCTGGCGCTGGCGTCTCCCGGCGACGAGTGGAAGGACGAGGGGGGCGGATCCGGCGATGGGTGGCTGATGGTGACGCGAGCGCCGGGAACGGGCAGATCAGGGCGAGGGGGTCTTGGATCCGGCGCAAGGGAGCTCCGAGGCGGTGGAAAGTGCAGGGCCATGACGAGGAAAATTCATAGAACATACAGAGAGGGAGGAAAAGAGATAGAAGGAGAGGAGAAGGCGCGAGGCACAGGCCTGCTGGTCCGGCGGCTCTGCCCATGGAGGTGCCCGATGGCGGAGCTTGGACAGCATCGAGGCGGTTCCCGCTAGTTCGGTCGGCCTGCGGCGGGGTCGCGCGAAGCTCCTGCAGCGGCCATGGGAGTCTCCTGGAGCGAAAAACAGAGAGAGGGAGACGGGGATCATGAGAAAGAGAGATAGAGAAGCAGGAGGGGGAAAAGGAGCGGGGCTGTCGAGACACTCATCTCCAGCGAGGTGAGGTGGTCGTGGACGAGGAGGCTGCGGACTCGGACGCCGGCGGGAAAGAAGCAGAGGGCTCGGGCTGCAGCTGCTGGCTCCTGCGAGCGCGGACGACGACGGCTGCGGGCCGCCGGACGCGTCCAGGACCAAGGGAGGAGGAGGCACGAGGCGCTAGGTTGATGTGGGAGCTCCTGGACAGGGGCTCGATGGGCGCGAGCAGGGGGATCGAGTGAGGTAGGAGGAGAAGCTAAGAGCTTGGGCACTTCTCGGTTGGGAGGATTTGGATCAGGGAGGATCCCGAGGTGGATGCGGGAGAGAGTGGCGGCGGCGGCTGGGAGGATCCCTAGAAATTAGGGATTTGGTCTCGGTTTAGACTAGTATATATAGCGGGTGGGTTAGGCTAGGGGCTATCTCGTCCCTCTGATCGTAATCGGACGGACGGAAAAATAGGCTAGGGAAGTCCAAATAAGAAAATGGAGATGTTTTATAGACGTTTGGGGATGATCCGGATCCATCGGTAACGACAGACCGGTTTGGGTTCGGGCAAGTTTTCGGACGCACGGAAGAGGGGGTCGGTGGTTGTAGAGAGGTTAGGTGGTCACGGTCAAGAGGGAAGCGAAAACCCGATTGGTCTGGAACGGTCAGCGCGGGCAAGGCGATCCGAGGGAAGGTGATGAAGGCAAAAGGGAGAAACGGCAACGATGAACGAATGCAACTTTTAAGAAAACGATGCGGATGCAATGCGAATGATGACATGAGACGAGATGCATAACAAGAACAAAATGCAAAACAACAGACAAAAACCCAACCACGAAGGAAATATCATATCGCATCTCCGGAAAAGGCAAGAGTTGGAGTTACAAATATGGAAAGTTGTATCCGGGGCATTACAACACTCCACCACTACGAGAGGATCTCGTCCCGAGATCTAGGATGGCACCGGAGGGAAAAGGAAGAGGAAGATAAGAGGTAAACTAAGTTGCTTCTTCGACAAAAGAGTGAAACCAAAGAACCTTGAGAGGTTGAAAAGTTGAAAGAAAGAACACAACGGAGTTGAACACAATTGAGAGCACTGCGGTAGAGAATAGAAAGAAGGAACACCATGTGAACCTTGGAGGCTGCAAAGCTATGAATGACGAGTACAATGGACAAGAAGGAATTGGAACCACTCTGGTTGAAATGAGATAAACACGGAACAAGGAAGATCAAATTCGGACAGCACTCCGGTTGAAAAGAGATGCAAAACTTGATAAGATGAAAAGAACTTGAAAAGAGAACACGACACTCCGGTTAAATGGATACGCAAGAAAATAACATGATCTTGACAAAACGAGATGATGGGTGAAGAGAGCAACATCACAATGCCTCCGAAACGAAAGAATAGAAGCTAGATTATGGGGAAGAAAAGAACGGAGAAGAAAATGCCAACTTCTGCCACAAATGAGCTTGGAAAGCATCCTTGCAAAGAAGAATTGAACGGAGTTGTTGGAAAACCAACAACAAAAGGATATGATCCTTGTGGGCTTATGTAGGCATCTCAAAACTTGAGGTGAAATTCTGCCACTACGGAACGAATAATATAACTGATAACACCGACGAGATGAAAAATTTCTTCCACCAAGATGATAGAGAGATAACTTGAATCATTGATAAGCACCACAAAAGCAACAATCCTTAGGGAAGGCTTTAGGTGAAATATGACACAAGATAACTCCAACAATGAGGTTGATGGATTTAAAATACCTCATTCTTGACAACATGTGAATCACGAAACATGAATGGAAATCGTCAAGAATGATATAACACCATCTCAAAAGATAAGATAGGAGAATTGCTCATTGAAATGCAAGATGGAGAATACTTGAGCTATTCCAAGAACAATCTTGAAGAACACTTTGAGAATGAGTTAAATCTTTAGAGAACCACCATATAGAGCCTCCATGAAGAATTCTGGTAATAAAAGAATGATAGAAAGAAAGAGAAGTGGAAAGAACAAGGTGAGCCTTGTGATGATTTAGATGAAGCTTTGCGACGAGATAATGCGGAAAAATTTGGAACTCCGGAAAAAGAAGATGAAGCATCTCGAACCGAGAAATGTGACATGATGAACAACTCTGGAAAGAATAAACTAGATCACTCGGATGAAACAACAATAAGAATTACGATATGCGTATCCTTCACCAATTTAAATTGATGACAAACAACGGATTTGGCATCCTACTTATTCTCGTAGAAAGGATTAAGAGGGATATAGCGTAAACTTGAGAATATATTGATGGAATCACCGGTGGGATTTGGAAACAATGAATATTTGATATGATAACGAAGGAAGTGAAATCTTGAACGAACCACCATAAAAATTGGAAAAGAGAGTAGCAAGGGCACAATTCATCGGAAAGAATTTGAAAACGGATGAGGATACTTGAAGGGATTTAGATACATGAGAACGAAGAGGCCATTAACTGATTAGAGGTTATTAGAACGATGCACCGGTAAGATTTGGAGAACGATAGCTACACCCAGAGAATGAAGAATTATGACATGATGGCCTTCGGAGGAAAGAAATGGAAACTACTCATGAAATGCTCCGGATGGGTGAAAAGAATTCCCACAATCGAAAACAATTATGAGAGGATGGCATCAAACTTGAACTACGCATCTCTGGAAGAACGGGTAATGATTTAAGAGGAACTCTTCTTCGGCCTTCACATGCTGAGAATGACGAGGAGAAACACCACCAAATTGTTGAGAAACTCCGAAAGGATTAAAAGAGGAAAGGTTGAGCCAAAGATGAAAAAGTTTGAAAGCGACCTTGGAGAAGGCATGTGACTGATGAAAATTCATTCTTACGTCAAACTTTGAAATGAATTTGAGAATAGTTCCAGGAAAATTAGAAGAGTCAGGTAAGATCCTGGGAAAAGACCTGTGGGTTAGGCCCACTCAAAAGAAACACCGTTGAACGATTGATTGAAAGGGGGGATTGCACTGGTTGAATTAAATGGCTTGAATGAGATAATAATCTCCAAATAGCTTGAACGGATCTTGGAAGAAAAGACGAGCCTTCTGAGATATCTTCAACACTCCAGGACAAATGAATAGCGAGAAGTGAATGATTAAGAGGTGCATCGGCATGAGAGAAACATTTGACACGAGGAAAAGAATATGATCAACACTGAAAGCTTGAAATTAATCCACCGAAGAAGAATACGAGAATGAAGAATGATGAACTTGAAACTGTTGAGCATCTTCATGGGAAATCACCGGATAAGAACATTGAAAGAAAAGAATGAAGAGACTTCCCACAAATAAAAATATACATGATTAAGAAATCTGAGTCCTTGAAGAAAAAGGGGTGGGAGGGCGGGAAAACAAAGGCAACTTGGGGACGGATGAAACGGATACCGTTGAGAAAACTTAGAATTGATCTTGCGGGTTTTTAGATGATCGAATCCACTTGAAGAGAAGCACGCCGGTTAGAAAAGAATTAACATGACAACCTCAATGATCAAGAAGGATTAGCACTCCCATAGAAATATGAGAACACCATTTAGGGAAGGTATGGATTCAACATTTGACTTTGAAGCAACTCAAATACCACAAATAAAACAAAACAAAGGATTTGGCTTGCAGAATAAGCCGGAACAAATACATATGATAGAGATTTAACCAATCCCATATCATGCATCTGTCGGAAAGATATTCTAGGAGCTACTTGAATTCCCACCTATAACTCCCGAAACTTTCTGGTTATGCAATCTGGTGTTGGGGATACAGGGGAAGCAATATATCTCACCCAAACTAACAATCCCTACATCCAGCTGCATCCATTCGTCAACACATAACCAAGAAAAATCCGGAAATCGTGTACCTCAACCTTCGAAAAGCATCCGTTATACGAGTTATGGCAATACTCCCGAACTCCCCAGGACTGGGTGGCGTCGAGGCTTTCTCACCAACAACTGCAAAAAAGAGATTTTCGATGTCGGCAAAACTCAGGTATTCCAGAACTGCAACGATAAAATTATGATGACAACACCTCGGAGCTCAACTCCCCGGGTCACTGCCACATAAAAGACAGGAGGCACCAAGAACAATGTTCTCGTCATAAGACTATCGAAACGATCCCAAGATACCCGCGTGATCCTAAAAAAAATTAGTGAAATTTGAGGAGAGGGAAGACAAAACATCTACGTCGAGAGTCCTCACCAGAGCGGCGAAGGGGATTGACGAGTAAAAAGAATCCTACTCTCCGATATATATAATCCTAAGAATCAAAATAGTTTTTTTTCTAGACTCAACAACGGCCAACAATCAAGGGGGCTCCTATGGTCGGTCGAGGCTCTGATTACCAACTTGTCACGCCCAATATGCGATACTATCCTAAAGAGACTCAAAGGTCCCACCAAGGATAGAACCGCATATTGAAACACTTTTGCAAGGTGGATATCATTACATCAACATTACATAATAGATGGGGATACATCCAACACATTCAATGACACATGAATACAACAATATATCATACATAAGAGCAGCATCCGACTACGGATGAAACACAAACAGAAGCTCAAACGACATCCACCCTGCTTGCCCAGGCTGCCGACCTGGAACCTATCCCCTGATCGAAGAAGTAGAAGAAGAACTCCAAAGCAAGTAAACATCGCTCTCGCGTCATGATCATCGCAAAACCTGTACCTGCAACTGTTGTTGTAGTAATCTGTGAGCCACGAGGACTCAGCAATCCCATTACCATGGGTATCAAGACTAGCAAAGCTTAATGGGAAGGAAAGGGTAAAGTGGTGAGGTTGCAGCAGCGACTAAGCATATATGGTGGCTAACATACGCAAATAAGAGCCAGAAGAGAGCAAAGGAACGGTCGTCAACTAGTAATGATCAAGAAGTGATCCTGAGCTCCTACTTACGTCAATCATAACACAGAAACCGTGTTCACTTCCCGGACTCCACCGAAAATAGTCCATCACGGCTACACACGCGGTTGATGCGTTTTAATTCGGATCTGGTGTCAAGTTATCTACAACCGGACATTAACAAATTCCCATCTGCCTATAACCGCAGGCACGGCTTTCAAAAGTTTATACCCTGCAGGGGTGTCCCAACTTAGCCCATGATAAGCTCTCGCGATCAACGAAGGATATACCTTCTCCCAGGAAGACCCGATCAGACTCGGAATCCCGGTTTACAAGACATTTCGACAATGGTAAAACAAGACCAGCAAAGCCTCCCGCTGTGCCGACAAACCCCGATAGGAGCTGCACATATCTCGTTCTCAGGGCACACTGGATGAGCCAGACGTCGAGTTGGCATAGACCCTGATTTCCCAGGGGGCGCCGAACATCGCTCGGTTTGGACCAGCACTTGGAGAAGCACCGGCCCGGGGGGTAAAATAAAGATGACCCTCGAGAACGCGACTCCCAAGGGAAAAAGGGCTAGGTGAGGCAAATGGTAAATCCAAGGTTGGGCCTTGCTGGAGGAGTTTTTTTCAAAGCAAACTGTCAAGGGGGTCCCATAAATCACCCAACCGCGTAAGGAACGCAAAATTCGGGAACATAATACCGATATGATGGAAACTAGGGCGGCAAGAGTGGAACAAAACACCAGGCATAAGGCCGAGCCTTCCACCCTTTACCAAGTATATAGATGCATTAATTAAATAAGAGATATTGTGATATCCCAACATAATCATGTCCACCATGGATCAATCTTCAACTTCACCTGCAACTAACAACGCTATAAGAGGGGCTGAGCAAAAGCGGTAACATAGCCAAGCAACGGTTTGCTAGGAAGGGTGGAAAAGGTTAGAGGCTGACATGGCAATTTGGGAGGCTTGAGGAGCAAAAGATAGGTAGCGCAGCATAGCGATAGAACGAAGCAACTAGCATAGCAATGATAGTAATAAGATCCAAGGTGATGGTCATCTTGCCTAAAATCCCGCTAGGAAGAAGAACGAGTCCATGAAGAGGACGAACGGATGAAGCCGAACCAAGCATAGTTGAACGAATCCTCACGATCGCAACGAAACAGGACTATCGAGAGGAAGCACAACCGGAAAGAAGCAAACACACAGTAAACACACAACACATAAGCATGACATGATGCACAATCAAGTATGATGCATGTCCGGTTTAATGAGGCATGGCATGGCAAAGTGCAACAAACAACACTACAAATTAAGTGGAGCTCAATATGCAACGAGTTGCATATTGACGAAACACCACATGCAATTATTTAGTTCGCTCCCGTTATGAACAAGACAAGATTAAATGTTAATTAACATGGCAAGAGGTGACGCATAGTAAAACTACCTAGCTAGGCAATTTAAATGAGGCCGGAACCACAAACAACAATTCCGGAAAAACCCCATATGCAATATTCGAATTTGGTACTGTTCTGCCCTATATACAATTTTAATGTTGTTAAACAGCAAAATAAAGTGCAGCAAGTTAATCTATGCATTTTTCCACCCCATTTACATATAAAGTTTATTAAAATTGGAGCTACGGTTAATTAGTTATGAAATAAATCATTTTAACATGGCATTTGAGAAAATTTAATCAAACAACATTTAAACATTTCAAACATGGATGAAAGTGGCCAAATATGAAACTAGATAAAATTCTAAGCATTTTACATATATAACTTGTTTTAATCCGATGCATGATTGTGAAGTCATTAAATGCATGAACAAAAGGGGTAATCTGTAAATATGCAGTTGCTGGACAATTAGGAAAATTGCAGATCTGTACAAAAAACATATGCGGGCCGCATCTGGAACAGGGGCCGAACAGGGCAGGCGCTGGGGGCGGCTCACCATGGGCCACTGGGCCGGATCTGGAGAGGAAGCAAGGCAGGCCGGATCTGGCTTGGGCCGGCTTGAGCTCGCCTTGGAGGCCGAAGGGGAAGCAGGTGGGGCACGGTCAACGCGAGATGCGGGCGAGCGGGCGCCTCGTCCTGGAAGCAGAGGACACAAGCGGCGGTGGACCTGGCGCTGGCGTCTCTCGGCGACGAGTGGAAGGACGAGGGGGACGGATCCGGCGATGGGTGGCTGATGGTGATGCGATCGTCGGGAACGGGCAGATCAGGGCGAGGGGGTCTCAGATCCGGCGCAAGGGAGCTCCGAGGCGGTGGAAACTGCAGGGCCATGACGAGGAAAATTCAGAGAACATACAGAGAGGGAGGAAAAGAGATAGAAGGAGAGGAGAAGGCGCGAGGCACAGGCCTGCTGGTCCGGCGGCTCTGCCCGTGGAGGTGGCCAATGGCGGAGCTTGGACAGCGTCGAGGCGGTTCCCGCTAGTTCGGTTGGCCTGCGGCGGGGTCGCGCGAAGCTCCTGCAGCGGCCATGGGAGTCTCCTGGAGCGAAAAACAGAGAGAGGGAGAGGGGGATCGTGAGAAAGAGAGATAGAGAAGCAGGAGGGGGAAAAGGAGCGGGGTTGTCGAGGCACTCATCTCCGGCGAGGTGAGGTGGTCGTGGACGAGGAGGCTGCGGACTCGGACACCGGCGGGAAAGAAGCAGAGGGCTCGGGCTGCAGCTGCTGGCTCCTGCGGGCGCGGACGACAACGGCTGCGGGCGGCCGGACGCGTCCAGGACCAAGGGAGGAGGAGGCACGAGGCGCTGGGTTGATGTGGGAGCTCCTGGACAGGGGCTCGATGGGCGCGAGCAGGGGGATCGAGTGAGGTAGGAGGAGAAGCGAAGAGCTTGGGCACTTCTCGGTTGGGAGGATTTGGATCAGGGAGGATCCCGAGGTGGATGCGGGAGAGAGTGGCGGCGGCGGCTGGGAGGATCCCTAGAAATTAGGGATTTGGTCTCGGTTTAGACTAGTATATATAGCGGGTGGGTTAGGCTAGGGGCTATCTCGTCCCTCCGATCGTAATCGGACGGACGGAAAAATAGGCTAGGGAAGTCCAAATAAGAAAACGGAGATGTTTTATAGACGTTAGGGGATGATCCGGATCCATCGGTAACGACAGACCGGTTCGGGTTCGGGCAAGTTTTCGGACGCACGGAAGAGGGGGTCGGTGGTTGTAGAGAGGTTAGGTGGTCACGGTCAAGAGGGAAGCGAAAACCCGATTGGTCTGGAATGGTCAGCGCGGGCAAGGCGATCCGAGGGAAGGTGATGAAGGCAAAAGGGAGAAACGGCAACGACGAACGAATGCAAGTTTTAAGAAAACGATGCCGATGCAATGCGAATGATGACATGAGACGAGATGCATAACAAGAACAAAATGCAAAACAACAGACAAAAACCCAACCACGAAGGAAATATCATATCGCATCTCCGGAAAAGGCAAGAGTTGGAGTTACAAATATGGAAAGTTGTATCCGGGGCGTTACATTTTGGTCATGGAATTTTAAGAGGAACGACACTTTCTCCGTCCGCTCCTACTATGTGATGGAAATATGCCCTAGAGGCAATAATAAAGTTGTTATTATTATATTTCCTTATTCATGATAAAGCTTTATTATTCATGCTAGAATTGTGTTGATCGGAAACTTAAATACATGTGTGGATACATAAACAAATACCGTGTCCCTAGTGAGCCTCTACTAGACTAGCTCATTGATCAAAGGTGGTTAAGGTTTCCTAACCATGGACATGTGTTGTCACTTGATAACGGGGTCACATCATTAGGAGAATGATGTGATGGACAAGGCCCATCCGTTAGCGTAGCATATGATCGTTCAGTTTACTGTTATTGCTTTCTTAATGTCAAAGACATATTCCTTCGACTATGAGATCATGCAACTCCCAGATACCGGAGGAATACCTTGTGTGCTATCAAACATCACAACGTAACTAGGTGATCATAAAGATGCTCTACAGGTATCTCCGAAGGTGTTTATTGAGTTGGCATGGAGTTAGTTACGAGAAGCTTGCAGCCTCCAAGGTTCACATGGTATCGGAGTGGTATCTCTGGGCCCTCTCCGTAATACTCATCACAAGAAGCTTGCAAGCAAAGTGACTAAGGAGTTAGTTACGAGATGATGTATTACAGAAATATTAAAGAGACTTGCCATTAACAAGATTGAACTAGGTATGAAGATACGGACGATCGAATCTCGGGCAAGTAACATACCGATAGACAAAGGGAATTACGTATGTTGTCATAATGTTCGACCGATAAATATCTTTGTAGAATATGTAAGAACCAATATGGGCATCCAGGTTCCGCTATTGGTTATTAACCGGAGAGGCATCTCGGTCATGTCTACATCATTCTCGAACCCGTAGGGTCCGCATGCTTAACGTTCGTTGACGATATAGTATTATATGAGTTATGTGATTTGGTGACCGAATGTTGTTCAGAGTCCCGGATGAGATCATGGACATGATAAGGAGCTCCGAAATGGTCCGCAGGTAAATATTGATATATAGGACGATGCTATTTGGTCACCGGAAAGGTTTCAGATTGTATGCGTAGTCATCGGATCATGAGAAGGGGTTCCGGGAAGCCCCGGGAGGTTAATGGGCCTTATGGGCCAAGAGAGGGGAACACACCAGCCCACAAGGGGCTGGTGCGCCCCTCCTCTTTACGGCCCTATGGACGGAAAGAGGGAGGGCTAGCCCCTCTTTCGTTCCCTCCACCTAAGAGGAAGGAAAGGGGGGCGCCACCTCCACCTGCCTTCACCCCGCAGGCAAACAAGGAAGGGGGCGCCAAAGGGCAGGCGCCCCAAGGGGGACGGCCTGCCACCTTGGGGCGCACCCAAGGATGCCTACCCTCCCCCACCTATATATACGAGAGGGAGGGGCGACACACAACCGACGATAATATCTTAGCCGTGTGCGGCGCCCCTCTCCACAGTTTAGTTCTCTATTCAGTTTTTCCGTAGTGCACGGGGTAGCCCTACGGGAACAAGGTCACCACCACCGTCACCATGCCGTCGTGCTACCGGAACTCATCTACTACTTCGCCCGTCTAGCTGGATCAACAAGGCGAGGACGTCATCGAGCTGAACGTGTGTTGAACACGGAGGTGTCGTACATTCGGTACTTGATCGGTTGGATCATGAAGGTGTTCGACTACATCAACCGCATTAATAAACACTTCCTCTTTATGGTCTAAGAGGGTACGTAGACACACTCTCCCCTCTCGTACCTATGCATCTCCATGGACAGATCTTGCGTGTGCGTAGAATGTTTTTATTTTCCATGCAACGTTCCCCAACAGTGGCATCTGAGCCAGGTCTATGCGTAGATGATATGCACGAGTAGAACACAAAGGAGTTGTGGACGATGATGGTCATACTGCCTATCACCAATGTATTATTTTGATTTAGCGGCACTGCGGGATGAAGCGGTCCAGACCAACCTTACATGTCCATGCACATGAGACCAATTCCACCGATTGACATGCAACTTGTTTTGCATAAAGGTGGCTGGCGGGTGTCTGTTTCTCCTACTTTACTTGAATCAAATTTGACTACGGCTGGTCCTTGAAGAAGGTTAAAATAGCAAACTTGATAATCACCGATGTGGTTTTTGCGTAGTTAAGAATGGTTCTTGCTAGAAGCCCATAGCAACCACATAAAACTTGCAACAACAAAGTAGAGGACGTCTAACTTATTTTTGCAGGGCATGTTGTGATGTGATATGGTCAAGACGTGATGTGATATACATTGTTGTATGGGATGATCATGTTTTGTAATATCGACAACCGGCAGGAGCCTTAGGGTTGTCTCTTAATTAGTGTATGAAATGCAAGCGCCATGTAATTGCTTTACTTTATCGCTGTGCATTAGCAGTAGTTGTAGAAGCAATAGTTGGCGAGACGACCCCGACGCAACAATGGTGATCAAGGTGTCGAGTTGGTGATGATGGAGATCATGACGATGCTTTGGAGATGGATATGAAAAGCACAACATGATGATGGCCATATCATGTCACCTATTTTGATTGCATGTGATGATTATCCTTTATGCATCTTATTTTTCTTAGAACGGTAGTAGCATTATAAGATGATCCCTGCTCTAAATTTCAAGATAACGTGTTCTCCCCGAGTATGCACCGTCCCCAAAGTTTGTCATTTTGATGCACCTCGTGATGGCCGGGTGTGATAGGCTCTACATTCACATACAACGGGTGTAAGATAGTTTTGCACATGCAGAATACTTGGGTTAAACTTGACGGGCCTAGCATGTACAGACATGGTCTCGAAACACTAGAGACCGAAAGGTCAAACGTGAGTCATATAGTAGATATGATCAACATAGAGATGTTCACCATTGATGACTACCCCATCTCACGTGATGATCGGACATGGGTTAGTTGATTTGGATCATGTATCACTTAGACAACTTGAGGGATGCTGATTTAAGTGGGAGTTCATTAGTAATTTGATTAACTGAATTAAAATTTATCATGAACTTAGTCTTAATAGTCTTTGCATATCCATGTTGTAGATCAATGGACCGTGTTACCGTTCCCCTAAATTTTAATGTGTTCCTAGAGAAATATAAGTTGAAAGGTGATGGTAGCAACTACACGGACTTGGTCTATAACTTGAGGATTATCCTCATTGCTGCACAAAAGAATTATGTCATGCATCACTAGATGACAAACCTACTGCAGGAGCTACTGCAGATGTTATGAACGTCTGGCAGACTTGATCTAATGAATACTCAATAGTTTAGTGTGTCATGCTTTATGGCTTAGAATCGGGAATTCGAAGACGTTTTGAACATCATGGACCATATGAGATGTTCCAAGAGCCGAAGTTGATATTTCAAGCTAATCCCCGGGTTGAGAGAGATATGAAGTCTCCAACAAGTTCTATAGTTGCAAGATGGAGGAGAATAGTTATGTCAGTGAACACACACTCAAAATGTCTGGGTATCATAACCACTTGACTCAGTTAGGAATTGATCTTCCAGTTGAGAGTGTTATTGACAGAGTTCTTCAGTCACTACCACCAAGCTAAAAAGGCTTCATGATGAACTATAATATGCAAGGGATGACGAAAATGATTCCCGAGCTCTTCGCAATGCTTAAGGTCGTAGAGGTACAAATCAAGAAGGAGCATCAAGTGTTGATGGTTAACAAGACCACTAGTTTCAATAAAAAGGGCAAGGGAAAGAAAGGGAACTTCAAGAAGAATAGCAAGAAAGTTATCTCTCTCGTGAAGAAGCCCAAAGCTGGAACCAAGCCTGAAACTGAGTGCTTCTACTACAAAGGGAATGGTCACTGGAAGCGGAACTGCCCCAAGTATTTGGCGGATAAGAAGGATGGAAAAGTGAACAAAGGTATGTTTGATATACATGTTATTGATGTGTACCTTACTAATGCTCGTAGTAGCACCTGGGTATTTAATACTAGTTCGGTTGCTCATATTTGTAACTCGAAATAGTAGCTATAGAATAAGCGAAGATTGGCTAAGGACGAGGTGACGATGCGCGTCAGGATGGTTCCAAGGTCGATGTGATCGCCGTCGGTACGCTACCTCTACATCTACCATCGGGATTAGTTTTAGACCTTAACAATTGTTATTTGGTGCTAGCGTTGAGCCTGAACATTATATCTGGATCTTGTTGAATGCGAGACGGTTATTCATTTAAGTCAGATAATAATGGTTGTTCTATTTATATGAGTAATATCTTTTATGGTCATGCATCTTTGATGAATGGTCCATTCTTGTTGAATCTCGATCGTAGTGATACACATATTCATAATATTGATGCCAAAAGATGCAAAGTTGATAATGATAGTGCAACATACATGTGGCACTTCTGTTTAGGTCATATTGGTGTAAAGCGCATGAAGAAACTCCATGCGGATGGACTTTTGGAATCACTTGATTATGAATCATTTGATACTTGGGAACAATGCCTCATGGGCAAGATGACTAAAACTCCATTCTCCAAAACAATGGAGTGAGCTAATGACTTATTGAAATAATACATACCGATGTATGTGGTCCAATGAGTGTTGAGACACGCGGTATTATCGTTATTTTCTAACCTTTATAGATGGTTTGAGTAGGTATGGGTATATCTACTTAATGAAACACAAATCTGAAACATTTGAAAAGTTCAAAGAATTTCAGAGTGAACTAGAGAATCATTATAACAAGAAAATAAAGTTTCTATGATCTGATCATGGAGGTGAATATTTGAGTTATGAGTTTCGCCTTCATTTAAAACAATGTGGAATTGTTTCACAACTCATGCCATGTGGAACACCACAGCGTAATGGTGTGTCTGAACATCGTAACCGTACTTTATTAGATATGGTGCATTCTATGATGTCTCTTACCAATTTACCAGTATTGTTTTGGGGTCATGCATTAGAGACAGCCGCATTCATGTTAAAAAGGGCACTGTCTAAATCCGTTGAGACGATACCGTATGAACTATGGTTTGGCAAGAAACCTAAGTTGTCGTTTCTTAAAGTTTGGGGATGTGATGCTTATGTCAAAAAGATTCAGCCTAATAAGCTTGAACCCAAATTGGAGAAGTGCATCTCCATAGGATACCCTGAGGAAACTATTGGGTACACCTTCTACCACAGATCTGAAGGCAAGATCGTTGTTTCCAAGAATGGGTCCTTTTTAGAGAAGGAGTTTCTCTCGAAATAAGTGAGTGGGAGGAAAGTAGAACTTGATGAGGTAATTGTACCTTCTCTCGAATTTTAAAATAGCACATCAGAGAAAACCGTTCTCGTGATGCCAACACCAACTAGAGAGGAAGATAATAATCATGATCATGAAACTTCGGATCAAGTTACTATTGGACCTCGTAGGTCGACTAGAACACGTTCCGCACCAGAGTGGTACGGTAATCATGTCCTAGAAGTCACGTTATTAGACCATGGCGAACCTACGAACTATGAAGAAGCTAGGATGAGCCCATATTCTAATAAATGGCTTGAGGCCATGAAATCTGAGATAGGATCCATGTATGAGAACAAATTATGGACTTTGATGGACTTGCCCAATGATCGGCAAGCCATTGAGAATAAATGGATCTTCAAGAAGAAGACGGACGCTAATGGTAATGTCACTATCTACAAAGCTCGACTTGTCGCAAAAGGTTTTTGACAAGTCCAAGGGGTTGACTATGATAAGACTTTCTCACTCGTAGCGATGCTGAAGTCTGTCCGAATCATGTTAGCAATTGTCGCATTTTAAAATTATGAAATCTGGCAAATGGACGTCAAAACTGCATTCCTTAATGGATTTCCTAAAGAAGAGTTGTATACGACGCAACCAGAAGGTTTTGTCGATCCTAAAGGTGCTAACAAAGTGTGAAAGCTCCAATGATCCATCTATGGACTGGTGCAAGCATCTTGGAGTTGGAATATATGTTTTGATGAGGGGATCAAAGCATATAGTTTTATACAGACTTATGGTGAAGTCTGTATTCACAAGAAAGTGAGTGGGAGCTCTGTAGCATTTCTGATATTATATGTGGAAGACAAATTGTTGATTGGAAATGATATAGAATTTCTGGATATCATAAAAGGATACTTGAATAAGAATTTTTCAATGAAAGACCTCGGTGAAGCTGCCTATATATTAGGCATCAAGATCTATAGGGATAGGTCGAGACACTTACTAGGACTTTCACAAAGAACATACCTTGACAAAGTTTTGAAGAAGTTCAAAATGGACCAATCAAAGAAAGGGTTCTTGTCTGTGTTGCAAGGTGTGAAATTGAGTCAGACTCAAAGTTGAACCACGACAGAAGATAGAGAGAAAATGAAAGTCATTCCCTATGCCTCAGCCATAGGTTCTATCATATATGCTATGTTGTGTACCAGACCTGATGTGTGGCTTGCCATAAGTTTAGCAGGGAGGTACCAAAGTAATCCAGGAGTGGATCACTGGACAGCGGTCTAGAACATCCTAAAGTACCTTAAAAAGGACCAAGGATATGTTTCTCGTTTATGGAGGTGACGAAGAGCTCGTCGTAAATGGTTACGTCGATGCTAGCTTCGAGACTGGTCTGGATGACTCTAAGTCACAAACCGGATACATATTTATATTGAATGGTGGAGGTGTCAGTTGGTGTTGTTCCAAGCAGAGTGTCGTGGCGGGATCTACGTGTGAAGCGGAGTACATAGCTGCTTCGAAAGTGATACGTCTCCAACGTATCTATAATTTTTGTTTGTTCTGTGCTATTATATTATCTGTTTTGGATGTTCTATATGCATTAATATGCTATTTTGTATTATTTTGGGGACTAACTTATTAACCTAGAGCCCAATGCCAGATTCTGTTTTTTCCTTGTTTTTGAGCTTCGCAGAAAATGAATACTAAACGGAGTCCAAACGGAATAAAACTTCATGATGATTTTTCTTGGACCAAAAGGCACCCATAGGACTTGGAGTGCAAGTCATAAGAGCCATGAGGCGGTGACAAGGGTGGAGGGCACACCCTGGGAGGCCTACTTTGTGGGGCCCTCGTGACCTTCCTGGCCTAGTTCTTCCTCCTATATATTCACATATATTCCATAACCACCAGAAGCATCCACGAAAACACTTTTCCACCACTGCAACCTTCTGTTCCCGTGAGATCCCATCTTGGGGACTTTTCTGGCATCCTGTCGGAGGGGGATTCGATCACGGAGGGCATCTACATCAACTCTATTGCCCTTCTGATGAAGCGTGAGTAGTTTACCACAGACCCACGGGTCCATATCTAGTAGCTAGATGGCTTCTTATCTCTCTTTGATTCTCAATACCATGTTCTCCTCGATGTTCTTGGAGATCTATCTGATGTAATCTTCTTTTGTGGTGTGTTTGTTGAGATCTGATGAATTGTGGATTTATGATCAGCTTATCTATGAATATTATTTGAATCTTCTCTGAATTATTATGTGCATGATTTGATATCTTTGTATTTCTCTTTGAATTATTGGTTTGGTTTGGCCAACTAGATTGGTTTTTCTTGCAATGGGAGAGGTGCTTAGCTTTGGGTTCAATCTTGCGTGATTTCACCCAGTGACAAAGTAGGGGTAGCGAGACCCGTATTGAATTGTTGCCATCGAGGATAAAGAGATGGGGTTTACATCATATTGCATGAGTTTATTCCTCTACATCATGTCATCTTTAAGGCGTTACTCCATTCTTTATGAACTTAATACTCTAGATGCATGCTAGATAGCGGTCGATGTGTGGAGTAATAGTAGTAGATGCACGCAAGAGTCAGTCTACTTGACACGGACGTGATACCTATATTACATAATCACTGCCTTGGATATCGTCATAACTTTGTGCTTTTCTATCAATTGCTTGACAGTAATTTGTTCACCCACCGTATAATTTGCCTTCATGAGAGAAGCCTCTAGTGAAACCTATGGCCCCGAGGTCTATTTGCATCATATTAGTTTCCGATATGCTATTTTGCAATCTTTTATTTTCAGATTATAAACCAAAAAACCCAAAAATATTGTATCTTTTGTTTAGTTTTATTTATCTCTATCAGATCTCACCTTTGCAAGTGACCGTGAAGGGATTGACAACCCCTTTATCGCGTTGGGTGCAAGTGTTTGATTGTTTGTGCAGGTGCATCGATTGGAGACTTGCGTGTTTCTCCTACTGGATTGATACCTTGGTTCTTAACTGAGGGAAATACTTATCTCTACTGTGCTGCATCACCCTTTCCTCTTCAGGGAAAAAACCAACACGAGCTCAAGAAGTAGCACGAAGAATTTCTGGCGCCATTGCCAGGGAGATTTACACCAAGCCTACCAAGTACCCATCATAAACTCTCATCTCTTGCATTACGTTATTCGCCATTCACCTCTCGTTTTCCTCTCCCCCACTTCTAAAATGATTTTCGAAAAGATTTTCTTTTTTCGCCCTTCTTCTGTTTGTCTTTCCGTTTGCCCATTTAGTTTGCTCGTTTCCTAGATCGATTTCTTGCCATCATGTCTGAATCTGGGGAGATTATCGTTGAAAAGGATAGTAGTAATGATGAGGGAAACCTGGATAATTTTGCTAATATTGATCCTCATGAAGAACCTACTATCTTGCACACTAAAAAACTTTGCATAGGTAGCGGCAATATTATTGGAAAAGGAGTTATTCAAGATCTCTTTACTTGTGCCAGTGTGCTACCCACATTAGGTGGATCTATTCTCCATAAAACTAATAGTCTCGCGGATGCAATAACTTTGCTTGTAATTGAACTTGAAAGACAATTTGTCCATATGCATCCTTGCATACAAAGGATTTTTCTAGAGTTCTCTAATATTGAGCATTCTTCTGTTAAACGTGCCGCTACCATATTTCTAGCTCATGAGTTTAGATTCATTATGAAAGAAGCTAGTGAAATTTTTGTGCATTATCAAATAGATGGTGGTCGTTCTCCCATAGAGGGGATTCTCTTTAATCAAGAAGAAATAATGCATTTACGATCGCTCGATCATGTTGCTTATAACAAAAATTTAAGAAAAAGGGTCCCTACAAATGTTTTAGTTGTGAAGATTTCTGAACTTAATGATAATTTTACTATACAAAACAACATATTAGGTTTCTCTCTAGAAAATAAGCTCATGACTTTTTTTCCAAAAGAACGCTTACAATGATGAGTTGATCATAAAATACAAGGGGCCAAAGGAGGAGCCAATTCCTCCTGAACTTGATCTTAGGGATCCTTATCCTATTAAATTTAGCCCTTTTGATTACTTTTGCTTACCACAAAGAAAACTTGCTGCTGAACGAAGGGAGTATGAGATGAGCATACGTGATATGCCTTATTATTAGTATGGCAATACCTAGATCTATGTTTTTATGCCTAGCTAAGGGCGTTAAACTATAGCGCTTGTTGGGAGGCAACCAAATTTTATTTTTGTTCTTGCTTTTTTGGTTCTGTTTTTCAATAAATAATTCATCTAGCCTCTGGTTAGATGTGTTTTTGTGTTTTAATTAGTGTTTGTGCCAAGTAAGACCTTTGGGATGGCTTAGAGTGATAGTTGTTTTGTTCTCGCTAAAACACAGAAACTTTTGCACCCAGGAAAATAATTCTCATTTTTTACAGAAGTGTGTTGTTGATCTGATTCTTTTTGTACAAGATTGGTATACAAAATGCCCAGGTTTTCCTAATTTTTCAGAATTTTTGGAGTTACAGAAGTATTCGAGAGTTACAGATTGCTATAGACTATTCTGTTTTTGACAGATTCCGTTTTCTATGTGTTGTTTGCTTATTTTGATGAATCTATGGGTTGTATCGGGGGTATGAACCATGGAAAATTTGGAATATACTCCCTCCGTTCCAAAATAGATGACTCAACTTTGTACTAACTTTAGTACAAAGTTGAGTCATCTATTTTGGAACGGAGGGAGTAGTAGATATTACACCAATATAAATAAAGAATGAGTTCAAAACAGTACCAAAAGTGGTGATATATTTTCTTATACTAATGGATCTTATGAGATTTTCTGTTGAGTTTTGTGTTGTGAAGTTTTCAAGTTTTGGGTAAAGATTTGAGGGACTATGGAATAAGGAGAGGAAAGAGCCTAAGCTTGGGGATGCCCAAGGAACCCCAAGGTAATATTCAAGGACAGCCAAGAGCCTAAGCTTGGGGATGCCTCGAATGGCATCCCCTCTTTCGTCTTCGCCTATTGGTAAATTTACTTGAGACTATATTTTTATTCACCACATGATATGTGTTTTGCTTGGAGCGTCTTGTATGATTTGAGTCTTTACTTTTTAGTTTTCCACAATCATCCTTGATGTACACACCTTTTGAGAGGGACATGCATGAATCGTGATTTATTAGAATACTCTATGTGCTTCACTTATATCTTTTGAGCTATGCAATTTTGCTCTAGTGCTTCACTTATATCTTTTTAGAGCACGGCAGTGGTTTTATTTTGAAGAAATTATCAAACTCTCATGTTTCACTTATATTATTTTGAGAGTCTCTCTAAACAGCCTGGTAATTTGCTTTGGTTATGAAATTAGTCCTAATATGACAAGCATCCAAGAGGGATATAATAAAAAACTTTCATATAAAGTGCATTGAATACTATGAGAAGTTTGATTCCTTATGATTGTTTTGATATATAAAGATGGTGGTATTAGAGTCATGCTAGTGAGTCATTGTGGATTGTAGAAATACTTGTGTTAAAGTTTGTGATTCCCGTAGCATGCACGTATGGTGAACCGTTATGTGATGAAGTTGGAGCATGATTTATTTATTGATTGTTTTCCTTATGAGTGGCGGTCGGGGACGAGCGATGATCTTTTCCTACCAATCTATCCCCCTAGGAGCATGCACATAATACTTTGTTTCGATGACTAATAGATTTTTGCAATAAGTATGTGAGTTCTTTATGATTAATGTTGGGTACATGGATTATATGCACTCTCACTCTTCCACCCTTGCTAGCCTCTCTAGTATCGCGCAACTTTCGCCGGTGCCATACACCCACCTATTACCTTCCTCAAAACAGCCACCATGCCTACCTATTATGGAATTTCCATAGCCATTCTGAGATATATTGCCATGCAACTTCCACCGTTCTGTTTTACTATGACATGTTCCATCATTGTCATATTGCTTTGCATGATCATGTAGTTGACATAGTATTTGTGGCAAAGCCACCATTATAATTTTCATACATGTCACTCTTGAGTCATTGCACATCCATGTACACCGCCGGAGGCATTCATATGTAGTCATATTTTGTTCTAAGTATCGAGTTGTAATTCTTGAGTTGTAAGTAAATAAAAGTGTGATGATCATCATTATTAGAGCATTGTCCCATTTGAGGAAAGGATGATGGAAGCTATGATTCCCTTACAAGTTGGGATGAGTCTCCGTACTTTACAAAAAATAAAATAGGCCAAGAAGCCCACCAAATAAATAAATAAACAATGAGAGAAAAGAGAGAAGGGGCAATGTATCCTTTTTCCACACTTGTGCTTCAAAGTAGCACCATGATCTTCATGATAGAGAGTATCCTATGTCGTCACTTTCATATACTAGTGGGAATTTTTCATTATAGAACTTGGATTGTATATTCCAATGATGGGCTTCCTCAAATTGCCCTAGGTCTTCGTGAGCAAGCGAGTTGGATGCACACCCACTTAGTTTTCTTTTTGAGCTTTCGTAAACTTATAGCTCTAGTGCATCCGTTGCATGGCAATCCCTACTCGCTCACATTGACATCTATTGATGGGCATCTCCATAGCCCGTTGATACGTCTAGTTAATGTGAGACTATCTCCTTCTTTTTGTCTTCTCCACAACCACCATATTTTGTTCCACCTATAGTGATATATCCATGGCTCACGCTCATGTATTGCGTGAAGTTGAAAATTTTTGAGAACATCAAAAGTATGAAACAATTGCTTGGCTTGTCATCGGGATTGTGCATGATTTTAATACTTTGTGTGATGAAGATGGAGCATAGCCAGATTATATGATTTTGTAGGGATAACTTTCTTTGGCCATGTTATTTTGAGAAGACACGGTTGCTTTATTAGTATGCTTGAAATATTATTGTTTTTATGTCAATATTAAACTTTTGTTTTGAATCTTATGGATCTGCATGTTCATGCCACAATAAAGAAAATTACATGGATAAATGTGATAGGTATCATTCCACATCAAAAATTCTATTTTTATCATTTAGCTACTCAAGGACGAGCAGGAATTAAGCTTGGCGATGCTTGATACGTCTCCAACGTATCTATAATTTTTTATTGTTACATGCTATTATATTATCTGTTTTGGATGTTTTATATGCATTAAGATGCTATTTTATATTATTTCTCGGACTAACTTATTAACCTAGAGCCAGTGCCACTTTCTGTTTTTTCCTTGTTTTTGAGCTTCACAGAAAAGGAATACTAAACGGAGTCCAAACGAAATAGAACTTCACGATGATTTTCTTGGCCCAAAAGACACCCAGGGGACTTCGAGTGCAAGTCAGAAGAGCCACGAGGCGGCGGCAAGGGTGGAGGGCACGCCCTAGGGGGGAAACCCCCTACCTTGTGGGCCCCTCGTAACCTTCCTGACCTAGTTCTTCCTCCTATATATTCACATATATTCCAGAACCACCAGAAGCATCCATGAAAACACTTTTCCACCGCTGCAACCTTCTGTTCCCATGAGATCCCATCTTGGGGCCTTTTCCCGCATCCTACTGGAGGGGGATTTGATCATGGAGGGCATCTACATCAACTCTATTGCCCTTCTGATGAAGCGTGAGTAGTTTACCACAGTCCTACAGGTCCATAGCTAGTAGCTAGATGGATTCTTCTCTCTCTCTTTTATTCTCAATACCATGTTCTCCTCGATGTTCTTGGAGATCTATCTAATGTAATCTTCTTTTGCGGTGTGTTTGTCAAGATTCGATGAATTGTGGATTTATGATCAGCTTATCTATGAATATAATTTGAATCTTCTCTGAATTCTTATATGCATGATTTGATATCTTTGTATTTCTCTTTGAATTATCGGTTTGGTTTGGAAAACTAGATTGGTTTTTCTTGCAACAGGAGAGGTGCTTAGCTTTGGGTTCAATCTTGCGTGATTTCACCCAGTGACAAAGTAGGGGTAGCGAGACACGTATTGAATTGTTGCCATCGAGGATAAAAAGATGGGATTTACATCATATTGCATGAGTTTATTCCTCTACATCATGTCATCTCACTTAAGGCGTTACTCCATTATTTATGAACTTAATACTTTATATGCATGTTGGATAGCGGTCGATGTGTGGAGTAATAGTAGTAGATGCAGGCAGGAGTCGGTCTACTTGACACGGACATGATGCCTATATTACATAATCATTGCCTTGGATATCGTCATAACTTCACACTTTTCTATCAATTGCTTGACAGTAATTTGTTCACCCACTTTATAATTTGCTTTCATGAGAGAAGCCTCTAGTGAAACCTATGGCCCCCCAGGTCTATTTTGCATCATATTAGTTTCTAATCTACTATTTTGCAATCTTTTATTTTTCAGATCCATAAACCTAAAAACCCAAAAAAAAAATCTTTTGTTTATTTTCATTTATCTCTATCAGATCTCACCTTTGCAAATGACCTTGAAGGTATTGACAACCCCTTTATCGCGTTGGGTGGAAGTGTTTGATTGTTTGTGCAGGTGCATCAATTGGGGACTTGCGCGTTTCTCCACTGGATTGATACCTTGGTTCTTAACTGAGGAAAATACTTATCTCTACTAGGCTGCATCATCCTCTTTAAGGGAAAAACCAACGCAAACTCAAGAAGTAGCAGGAAGCAGCACATGAAGGAGTCTGGATGAAGGAGTTCATATCCAATCTGGGTGTAAAACTAGTGCATCGGGTCCAATGAATATATTTTGTGACAACATGGGAGCAATTGCCTTAGCGAAGGAATCCAGGTTTCATAAGAGAACCAAACACATCAAGAGATTCTTCAACTCCATTCGTGAAAAGGTCAAGGATGGAGACATAGAAATTTGCAAAATACATACGGATCTAAACTTAGCAGACCCGTTGACTAAGCCTCTTCCGCGAGCAAAACATGATCAACACTAAGACTACATGGGTGTTAGATTCATTACAATGTAATCTAGATTATTGACTCTAGTGCAAGTGGGAGACTGATGGAAATATGCCTAGAGGTAATAATAAAGTTGTTATTATTATATTTCCTTATTCATGATAAAGGTTTATTATTCATGCTGGAATTGTATTGATCAGAAACTAAAACACATGTGTGGATACATAAACAAATACCGTGTCCCTACTGAGCCTCTACTAGACTAGCTCATTAATCAAAGATGGTTAAGGTGTCCTAACCATGGACATGTGTTGTTACTTGATAACGAGATCACATCATTAGGAGAATGATGTGATGGACAAGACCCATCCGTTAGCGTAGCATACAATCGTTCGATTTATTGATATTGCTTTCTTAATGTCAAATACATATTCCTTCAACTATGAGATCATGCAACTCTCGGATACCGGAGGAATACCTTGTGTGCTATCAAACGTCACAACGTAACTGGGTGATCATAAAGATGCTCTATAGGTATCTCCGAAGGTGTATGTTGAGTTGGCATGGATCGAGATTAGGATTTTTTTTCACTCCGTGTATCAGAGAGGTATCTCTGGGCCCTCTCAGTAATAAACATAACAAGAAGCTTGCAGGCAAAGTGACTGAGGAGTTAGTTACGAGATGATGTATTATGGAACAAGTAAAGAGACTTGCCGGTAACGAGATTGAACTAGGTATGAAGATACCGACGATCGAATCTCGGGCAAGTAACATACCGACAGACAAAGGGAATTACGTATGTTGTCATAAGGTTCGACTGATGAAAATCTTCATAGAATATGTAAGAACTAATATGGGCATCCAGGTTCCTCTATTGGTTATTGACCGGAGAGGCGTTTTGGTCATGTCTACATCATTCTCGAACCCGTAGGGTCCGCACGCTTAACGTTCGTTGACGATATAGTATTATATGAGTTATGTGATTTGGTGAGAAAATGTTGTTCGGAGTCCTGGATGAGATCACGAACATGACGAGGAGCTCCGAAATGGTTCGGAGGTTAAGATTGATATATAGAACGATGCTATTTGGTCATCGGAAAGGTTTCAGATTGTATTGGGTAGTCATCGGATCATCGGAAGGGGTTCCCGGAAGCCCCGGGAGGTTAATGGGCCTTATGGGCCAAGAGAGAGGAACACACCAGCCCACAAGGGGCTGGCGCGCCCCTTCTCTTGGCCGTCGGCCCTATGAATGGAAAGGGGGGAGGGCTAGCCCCTCTTTCCTTCCCTCCACCTAAGAGGAAGGAAAGGGGGGGGGCGCCACCTCCTCCTGCCTTCCCCCCACAGGCAAACAAGGAAGGGGGGCACCAACAGGTAGGTGATGTCTACTACGCAACCTTCTTCTTGTAGACTCGTGTTGGAACTCCAAGCGCAGAGTTTTGTAGGACAGTAGCAAATTTCCCTCAAGTGGATGACCTAAGGTTTATCAATCTGTGGGAGGCGTAGGATGAAGATAGTCTCTCTCAAACAACCCTGCAACCAAATAACAAATAGTCTCTTGAGTCCCCAACACACTGATACATCCATTTTGCGTCATGGTTTCCTACTATTATTTATGTTGTTTTATTGTATAATAATGCTTTTTGGAGTAATTCTAATGCATTTTCTCTCATAATATGCAAGGTATGCACCAAGGGGGATAATTCTGGCAGCTAGAAATCTGGACCTGAAAAAGCTACGTCAAGCTACCTATTCTACACAACTCCAAATGAGCTGAAACTCCACGAGGATTTTTTATGGAACATTAAATAAATATTGGAGCAAATAAGTACGAGAGGAGGGCCACCAGGTGGGCACAACCCACCTGGGCGCGGCAGGAGGCCCAGGCGCGCCCTGGTGGGTGCTGCCCTCCTCGGCCCACCTCCGGTGCCCATCTTCTGGTATATATCATTTTGACCTAAAAAATCAGAGGAGGACATTCGGGACGAAGCGCCGCCGCCTCGAGGCAGAACTTGGGCAGGAGCATTTTTGCCCTCCGGCGGAACGATTCTGCCGGGGGAACTTCCCTCCCGGAGGGGGAAATCATCGTCATCATCATCACCAATAACTCTCCCATTTTGGGGAGGGCTATCTTCATCAACATCCTCACAGCACCAACTCGTCTCAAACCCTAGTTCATCTCTTGTGTTCAATCTTTGTATCAAAACTATAGATTGGTGCTTGTGGATGACTAGTAGTGTTGATTACGTCTTGTAGTTGATTACTATATGGTTTATTTGGTGGAAGATTATATGTTCAGATCCATTGTGCTATTCCATACCCCTCTGATCTTGAGCATGTTTATCATTTTTGAGTAGTTACTTTCGTTTTTGTGTTCACGGGAGAAATCATGTTGCAAGTAATCATGTGAACTTGATATGTGTTCGATATTTTGATGGTATGTATGTTGCCATTATCTTAGTGGTGTGATGTAAACATCGACTACATGAAACTTCACCATATTTGGGCCTATGGGAATGCATTGTGGAGTAGTTATTAGATGGTAGGTTGCGAGAGTGACAGAACCTTAAACCCCAGTTTATGCGCTATTCCGTAAGGGACCGATTGGATCCAAAAGTTTAATTCTATGGTTAGAATTTATTCTTAATACTTTTCTCGTAGTTGCGGATGCTTGCAAGAGGGTTAATCATAAGTAGGAGGTTTGTTCAAGTAAGAACAACACCTAAGCACTGGTCTACCCACATATCAAATTATCAAAGTACCGAACACGAATTAGGCCAACATGATGAAAGTGACTAGATGAAATTCCCGTGTACCCTCAAGAACACTTTGCTTATTATAAGAAACCATTTTGGCATGTCCTTTGCCTCAAAAGGATTGGGCTACCTTTCTGCACTTTTGTTACTACTATTGTTACTTGCTCGTTACAAATTATCTTGCTATCGAACTACTCCGCTACTTACAATTTTAGCACTTGCAGACATTAGCTTGCTGAAAACCACTTGTCATTTCCTTCTGCTCCTCGTTGGGTTCGACACTCTTACTTATCGAAAAGGATACAATTGACCCCCTATACTTGTGGGTCATCAAGGCCATTTTCGAGCGCCATTGCCAGGGAGTGAAGCACTCTTGGTAAGTGAAAATTGGTAAGGAAACATTATTACTACGTGCTGAAATTTATTGTCACTTGCTACTATGGAAAACAATCCTTTGAGGGGGGTTTTCGGGGTATCTTCACCTCGACCGGAACCACAATTAATTACCCCTCAACCTACTACACCTACTGAAAATATTGAATATGAAATTCCTTCGGGTATGTTAAAACAACTGCTAGCTAATCCTTATGCAGGAGATGGAACCGAACATCCTGATATGCACTTGATATATGTGAATGAAATTTGTAGATTGTTTAAGCTTGCATGTTTGCCTGGAGATGAAGCTAATAATAAGGTTTTCCCTTTATCTTTGAAGGGAAAAGCATTGACATGGTATAGGCTATGTGATGATATTGGATCTTGGAATTGGAACCGTTTGAAATTGGAATTTCATCAGAAATTTTATCCTATGCATCTAGTTCAACGTGATTGGAATTATATATTTTTGGCCTTGTGAAGGAGAAAGTATCGCTCTATCTTGGGAAGGCTTAAGTGAATGTTATATTCATGCCCCAATCATGAGATCTCAAGAGAAATTATTATTCACAATTTGTATGCTCGGTTTTCTTGTAATGATCAATCCATGCTCGATACTTCTTCAACTAGTTCTTTTATGAAGAAGACTATTGAACTCCGGTGGGATATTTTAGAAAGAATTAAACGCATCTTTGAAGATTGGGAACTTGACGAAGGTAAAGAGTCAGGTATTGAACCTAAGTATGGACTTGACTCTGAGATAGTAGCTTCCTTTTGTGAATCTTTTGCTACTCATGTCGATGTCCCTAAGGAGAAGTGGTTTAAATATCACCCACCAATTAAAGAAGAAGTTAAAGAACCGGTAAAAGCTAAATAAGAAACTATCATTTACAATGTTGATCCAGTTGTTCCCACTACTTATATTAAAAAACCACCTTTTCCTGTTAGGATGAAGGAACATGTTAAAGCTTCAATTGTGGTTAAAAAAAGTTATGTTAGAACAACCAAACCATCTGAACAAATCAAAGTTGAACCTAGTGTAGCTATGGTTAAAGATCTCTTAGTTGATAATATTGATGGGCATGTTATCTACTTATGTAGTGAAGCTTCTAGAATTGCCAAACCTGAAGGAGAAGATAAACATAGACCAGTTGTTGGCATGCATGTTGTCTCAGTTAAGATAGGAGGTCACTGTTATCATGGGTTATGTGACCTAGGTGCTAGTGTGTGTGATATTCCTTTATCCTTATACCAAGAAATTAAAGATGAAATAGCACCTGCTGAAATAGAAGACATATATGTTACTATTAAACTTGCTAATAGAGATACTATATCACCAATTGGGATTCTTAGAGATGTTGAAGTCTTGTGTGGGAAAATAAAATACCTTACTGATTTTCTTGTTCTTAGCACCCCACAAGATGACTTTTGTCCCATTATTTTTGGTAGACCTTTCTTGAACACCATCAATGCTAAAATAGATTGTGAGAAACAAACTGTCGGTGTTAGCTTTGGTGATGAATCTCATGAATTTAATTTTTCCAAGTTTAGTAAACAACCTCATAAGAAAGATTTGCCTAATAAGGATGAGATTGTTGGTCTTGCTTCTATTGTTATACCTCCTACTGATCCTTTGGAACAATATTTGCTAGACCATGAAAATGATTTGCATATGCGTGAAAGAAATGAAATAGATAGAATCTTTTTCCAACAACCACCTCTGCTTAAACACAATTTGCTATTGAAACTCTAGGAGGTCCTCCTCCACCTGAAGGTGATCCTGTGTTTGAATTAAAACAATTGCCAGACACTCTTAAATATGCTTATCTTGATGAAAAGAAGATAAATCCTGTTATTATTAGTGATAACTGTTCAGAACATGAAGAAGAAAGATTATTGAAAGTTCTAAGGAAGCGCAGGGCTGCTGTTTGGATATACTCTTGATGATCTTAAGGGCATTAGTCCCACTCTATGCCAGCACAAGGTTAATATGGAACCGGATGCTAAACCAGTTGTTGATCACCAACGTCAGTTAAATCCGAAAATGAAAGAAGTGGTAAGAACTGAAATATTGAAACTTCTGGAAGCAGGTATAATCTATCCTGTAGCTGATAGTAGATGGGTAAGTCATGTTCATTGTGTCCCTAAGAAAGGAGGTATTACTGTTGTTCCTAATGATAAGAATGAGCTTATTCCAAAAACAATTGTCACAGGCTATAGAATGGTAATTGATTATAGAAAAATAAATAAAGCTACTAGAAAAGATCATTACCCTCTGCCTTTTATCGATCAAATGTTAGAAAGATTATCTAAGCACACACATTTTTTGCTTCCTTGATGGATACTCTGGCTTTTCACCAATACCTGTTTTACAATCTGATCAAGAAAAGACCACTTTTACTTGTCCTTTAGGAACATTTGCTTATATATGCATGCCTTTCGGTTTATGTAATGCACCTGCTACCTTTCAAACATGTATGACTGCTATCTTCTCTGATTTTTGTGAAAAGATTGTTGAGGTTTTCATGGATGACTTTTCTGTTTATGGGAAGTCTTTTGATGATTGTTTAAGCAATCTTGATCAAGTTTTGCAGAGATGTGAACAAACAAATCTCATCTTGAATTGGGAGAAGTGCCATTTTATGGTTAATGAAGGTATTGTCTTGGGCCATAAAATTTCTGAAAGAGGCATTGAGGTGGACAAAGCCAAGGTTGATTCAATTGATAAAATGCCATGTCCTAAAGATATCAAAGGTATTCGTAGTTTCCTTGGACATGTTGGTTTCTATAGGAGGTTTATCAAAGACTTTTCTAAAATTTCTAGGCCTCTTACTAATCTTTTGCAAAAGGATATTCCCTTTGTGTTTGATGATGATTGCATGGAAGCCTTTGAAACACTAAAGAAAGCCTTAATTACTGCACTTGTTGTTCAACCACCTGATTGGAACTTACCTTTTGAGATTATGTGTGATGCTAGTGATTATGCTGTCGGTGTTGTTCTAGGACAAAGAGTTGATAAGAAACTAAATGTTATTCATTATGCTAGTAAAACTCTAGACAGTGCTCAACAAAACTATGCTACTACTGAAAAAGAATTCTTAGCAGTGGTGTTTGCTTGTAATAAATTCAGATCTTACATTGTTGATTCTAAAGTAATTGTTCACACCAATCATGCTACTATAAAATATCTTATGGAAAAGAAAGATGCTAAACCTAGACTCATTAGGTGGGTTCTTCTGCTACAAGAATTTGATTTCCATATCACTGATAGGAAAGGAGCAGAGAACCCCGTGGCTGATAACTTGTCTAGACTTGAAAATATTCTTGATGACCCACAACCAATTAATCATAGCTTCCCTGATGAACAACTAGCTGCAATAAATGTTTCTCATAGTACACCTTGGTATGCTGACTATGCTAATTATATTGTTGCTAAATACATACCATCTAGATTTACATATCAACAAAAGAAAAAATTCTTCTATGATTTAAGACATTACTTTTGGGATGGTCCACATCTTTATAAAGAAGGAGTAGATGGATTATTAGACGTTGTGTACCCAAGCATGAACAGGAACAAACCCTACGGAAATGTCACTCCAAAGCTTATGGAGGACATCACGCGGGAGACAGAACCGCTCATAAGGTATTGCAATCTGGGTTTTAATTGCCTACTCTCTTCAAGGATGCCCGTAAGTTCATCTCATCATGTGGTGAATGCCAAAGAATAGTTAATATCGGTAAGCATCAAGAAATGCCTATGAATTATTCACGTGTTGTTGAACCATTTGATGTTTGGGGATTTGACTTCATGGGACCTTTTCCTTCTTCTAATGGGTATACACATATTTTGGTTGTTGTTGATTATGTCACTAAGTGGGTAGAAGCCATTCCAACCAGTAGTGCTGATCACAACACCTCTATTAAAATGCTTAAGGAAGTTATTTTCCCAAGGTTTGGAGTCCCTAGATATTTAATGACTGATGGTGGTTCACACTTTATTCATGGTGCTTTCCGTAAAATGCTTACTAAGTATGATGTTAACCATAGAATTGTGTCACCTTATCATCCTCAGTCTAGTGGTCAAGTTGAACATAGCAATAGAGAAATAAAACTAATCTTACAGAAGACTGTTACTAGGTCTCGGAAGAATTGGTCTAAGAAATTACATGATGCACTTTGGGCTTATAGAAAAGCTTACAAAAATCCTATGGGTATGTCCCCATATAAAATGGTTTATGAAAAAGCTTGTCATTTACCTCTTGAGTTAGAATACAAAGCATTTTGGGCAATAAAAGAACTCAATTATGATTTCAAACTTGCTAGGGAAAAGTGGTTATTTGATATTAGCTCATTAGATGAATGGAGAACCCAGGCCTATGAAAATGCTAAGTTATTCAAAGAAAAAGTTAAAAGATGGCATGATAAAAGAATCCAAAAGTATGAGTTCAAAGTAGGAGAGTATGTTCTTTTGTACAACTCCCGCTTCAGATTCTTTGCAGGAAAACTACTCTCCAAATGGGAAGGACCCTATGTCATCGAGGAGGTCTATCGATCCGAAGCTATTAAAATAAATAATGCCGAAGGTACTAACCCGAAGGTTGTCAATGGGCAACGAATAAAACACTATATCTCAGGTACGCCCATTAACGTTGAAAGCAATGTTATCCAAACTTTGACACCGGAAGAACACATAAAAGAGTCCTTCCGGAACACTCCAGAATCATGAAAATAAGGAGGTACGTGATACGGTAAGTAAACGGACTCCGAAAAATCCGCAAAAATATTTTTTGTCAGTTTTGGAATATTTATAAAATTAGGAAAAATAAGAGACTTCCAGGAAAGTGACCCTGGTGGGCACGATACACCAGGGCGCCCCAGGCCTGCCTGGCGTGCCTAGGTGGGTTGTGCCCACCTCGGGTACTTTTCGATTTCTATTTTTCTTCTGTTCTGCTTGTTCCCCAAGATAAAAAATCTATACATACCTCCCAAACCTGTTAACCTCTGTATCACGGAGAAATCTCCTGTTTTCTTTTCTTGTTGTTTTCTGTCAGATCTGTTGAGCCATGCATCATGTCTTCTCCCTCCTCTGATCGTATGGAAGAAGATTCTTGGTTGATGAAGATCGAGCTGAAGAGAGAAGAGCATGTTGGAGCAGCTAAGGAGGACAAGAGCAAGGAGGCCACCAGAGATCAAGTGTCGATGGACGAGCAAGCATTGCCCACACATGAGGAAGAGGAAGATATCCTTGAACCCTACTATGCTCATCTTACCCCCGTTGAGATTGCAGCCTTCAGGATCATTAATACGGTTTGTATACAAAATGAGTATCTCAATCTTGAAAATATTTTGCATATGGAGCGCATTGCTTCCCTGCGGAGAGTCATCCGAAGATTGCAGAGCCTCTTGATCCTTAAAGATCGGATTGCATCTACTTCATCACCACCGTCTTCTTCATCACCATCAAAAGAAAACTGAGTATTGGGTATGGGCACTCCCCTTGGCTTTCGCCAAGCTTGGGGGAGGTGCCCCGGTATCGTATCAATCTCCACTATCTTTTGCCTTTACTTTCTTAGTTTGATTAATGGTTATCTTTTGCTATTAGATGAATAAAAGTTTAATTCGATCCTTTATTTTTGTGAGTTTACTTAGTGATCAATCATTGTAATCGTGTGCGAGATATAATAAAGTCTAATTTGAGTTTTGCCTTCTTTACTTTATTGCTGCAATAAAAAGAAAGGAAACAAAAGAAAAAGAGCATATGCTAATCTTATGGTAAGTGATGACATTACACAAGGAAAATTATAAGTAGAAAATTTTATTGTAGATTGACAAACATAGCATTGGTGAATGATGCAACACATGAAAGAATTAATAAGGGAAGAGAAGATTCACACATAAATATATTATCATGGAAAAAATTGTGATTGTGAGCACCCATAAAAATATTATATGCCAAAATTGTTGACGTTGGACAAGGAAGACAACCTAATGATTCATGTTTGTTCATATTCACATAGAAGTCATATTGGCATAGATCCTTCAACATGTGGTGCTTTCCCCTATCTTTGCTAGCCAAAAACTTTGCACTAAGTAGAGATACTACTTGTGCATCCAAAACCTTTAAACCCTATCTTGTTTGAGAGTCCACCATACCTACCTATAGATTGAGTAAGATCCTTCAAGTAAGTTGTGATCGGTGCAAAAGGGCAATCAAAATTGCTTATAAAAGTGTGAGATCATTTAGTGTAAGGGAAAATTGAGTGTTGTACAAACTTGTGATGGTGAAGAATAAAAGTGACAGACTGCATAATAAAGGTTGTCATCACAAGGGGAAATATAATGTGACATTCTCTTGCACTAAGGGGTTGAGCATACAAACAAAAAGCGCATGGCAACCTCTGCTTCCCTCTGCGAAGGGCCTATCTTTTACTTTCATGTATTTACTTTTATGCAAGAGTCAAAGTTTTTCCTCTATTCCTTTTATTTTTCTCCTTTGGCAAGCATCATGTCGTGAGGAAAGATCTAGGCACGTATGTACAGTCGAATATGGGTGGCATGAGTTATTATTGTTGACATCACCCTTGAGGTGAGTGTGTTGGGAGGCAAAACTATAAGCCTCTATCTTTCTTTGTGTCCGGTTGAAACATTTTGCTCATGTGTACGCGGTGAGTGTTAGCAATCATAGAAGACTAAATGATGGTTGAGTATGTGGACTTGCCTAAAGGCTTCGATACGTGACCCTTCCTGAAAAGATGATGAATTGTAGTTGCAAAGTTGACTGAGAACATAGTTTGTTGGTTTCCAATAGAGTTTATGCTTTATACTTCGATGTTGTGATGAATTGTCACTTGTTCATGAGAAGTCTAGGACAAAATTCTATGATAAAAGTTTTATATTCAAGTTTATTCTTGTTATAATAAGTCACGTGATGCTGCTATGTCCGTATTTTTGTTTTCATCGACACCTCTCTCTCTCTCTAAGCATGTGGACATGTTTTTCGGTTTCGGTTTTCGCTTGAGGCCAAGCGAGGTCTAAGCTTGGGGGAGTTGATACGTCCATTTTGCATCATTTTTTCCTACTATTATTTATGTTGTTTTATTGTATAATAATGCTTTTTGGAGTAATTCTAATGCCTTTTCTCTCATAATATGCAAGGTATGCACCAAGGGGGAGAATTCTGGCAGCTGGAAATCTAGACCTGAGAAAGCTACGTTAAGCTACCTATTATGCACAACTCCAAATGAGCTGAAACTCCCCGAGGATTTTTTTATGGAATATTTAATAAATATTGGAGCAAATAAGTACCAAAGGAGGGCCACCAGGTGGGCACAACCCACCTGGGTGCGCCAGGAGGCCTAGGCGCACCCTGGTGGGTGCTGCCCTCCTCGGACCACCTCCGGTGCCCATCTTCTGGTATATAAGTCATTTTGACCTAGAAAAAATCAGAGGAGGACATTCGGGACGAAGCGCCGCCGCCTCGAGGCGGAACTTGGGCAGGAGCACTTTTGCCCTCCGGCGGAGCGATTCCGCCAGGGGAACTTCCCTCCCAGAGGGGGAAATCATCGTCATCATCATCACCAACAACTCTCCCATCTTGGGGAGGGCTATCTTCATCATCTTCACAGCACCAACTCCTCTCAAACCCTAGTTCATCTCTTGTGTTCAATCTTTGTATCAAAACTATAGATTGGTGCTTGTGGGTGACTAGTAGTGTTGATTGCATCTTGTAGTTGATTACTATATGGTTTATTTGGTGGAAGATTATATGTTCAGATCCATTATGCCATTCAATAGCCCTCTGATATTGAGCATTTTTATCATTTGTGAGTAGTTACTTTCGTTCTTGAGGTCACACGAGAAATCATGTTGCAAGTAATCATGTGAACTTGATATGTGTTTGATATTTTGATGGTATGTATGTTGCCATTCTCTTAGTGGTGTCATGTGAACGTCGACTACATGACACTTCACCATATTTGGGCCTAGGGGAATGCATTGTGGAGTAGTTATTAGATGGTGGGTTGCAAGAGTGACTGAAGCTTAAACCCCAGTTTATGCGCTATTTCGTAAGGGGCCGATTGGATCCAAAATTTTAATGTTATGGTTAGAATTTATTCTTAATACTTTTATCGTAGTTGCGGATGCTTGAGAGAGGGTTAATCATAAGTAGGAGGTTTGTTCAAGTAAGAACAACACCTAAGCACTGGTCCACCCACATATCAAGTTATCAAAGTACTGAACACGAATTAAGCCAACATGATGAAAGTGACTAGATGAAATTCCTGTGCACCCTCAAGAATAATTTGCTTATCATAAGAAACCGTTTTAGCCTGTCCTTTGCCTCAAAATGATTGGGCTACCTTGCTACACTTTTTTTACTACTATTGTTGCTTGCTCATTACAAATTATCTTGCTATCAAACTACTCCGCTACTTACAATGTTAGCACTTGCAGACATTACCTTGCTGAAAACCACTTATCATTTCCTTCTGCTCCTTGTTGGGATCGACACTCTTGCTTATCAAAAAGGCTACAATTGACCCCCTATACTTGTGGGTCATCACACACCCAATACAATGGTAAATTGTATAGGTGGACTAGTTCGGCAAAGAGATGGTGATACCAGCGTAATATGGATAGTAGATATAGGTTTTTGTAATCTGAAATATAAAAACAGCAAGGTAACTAGTAGTAAAAGTGAGGACAAACGGTATCACAATGCTTGGAAACAAGGCCTAGGGTTCATACTTTCACTAGTGCAAGTTCTCTCAACAATGACAACATAATTAGATCATATAACAATCCCTCAACGTGCAACAAAGAGTCACTCAAAAGTCACTAGTAGCAGAGACAAATGAAGAGATTATTGTAGGGTTTGAAACCACCTCAAAGTTATTCTTTCTGATCGATCTATTGGGCTATTCCTATAAGTGTCACAAACAGCCCTAGAGTTCGTACTAAAATAACACCTTAAGACACACATCAACCAAAACCCTAATGTCACCTAGATACTCCAATGTCACCACAAGTATCCGCGGGTTTGATTATACGATATGCATCACATAATCTCAGATTCATCTATTCAAACCAACACAAAGAACTTCAAAGAGTGCCCCAAAGTTTCTACCGAAGAGTCAAGATGAAAACGTGTACCAACACCTATGCATAAGTTCACAAGGTCACAGAACCCGCAAGTTGATCACCAAAACATACATCAAGTAGATTACATGAATATCCCATTGTCACCACAAATAAGCACAAGCAAGACATACATCAAGTGTTCTCAAATCTTTAAAGATTCAATCCGATAAGATAACTTCAAAAGGGAAAAATCAATCCATTACAAGAAGGTAGAGGGGGAGAAACATCATAAGATCCAACTATAATAGCAAAGCTCGTGGTACATCAAGATCGTGCCAAATCAAGAACAAGAGAGAGAGAGAGAGAGAGAGAGAGATCAAACACATAGCTACTGGTACATACCCTCAGCCCCGAGGGTGAACTACTCCCTCCTCATCATGGTGAGCGCCGGGATGATGAAGATGGCCACTGTGATGATTTCCCCCTTTGGCAGGGTGCCGGAACAGGGTCCCGATTGGGTTTTCGTGGATACAGAGGCTTGCGGTGGCGAAACTCCCGATCTAGGTTCTGTTCTGGGGTTTTTGGGATGTATAAGAGGCGTTGGCGTCGAGAACAAGTCAGGGGGGGTCCACGAGGGGCCCACAAGGTCGGAGGGCGCGCCCTAGGGGATGGGGGCGCCCTCCACTCTTGTGGTGGCCTCGGAACTCTTCTCCGATATCTTTTCGTTCCAGTATTTTTCATATTTTCCAGAAATAATCTACGTAAATTTTCAGGTCAACTGGACTTCGTTTGATATTCCTTTTCTGTGAAACTCAAAAACAAGGGAAAAAACAAAAACTAGCACTGGGCTTTAGGTTAGTAGGTTAGTCCCAAAATTCATATAAAATAGCATATAAATGCATATAAAACATCCAAGATGGATAATATAATAGCATGGAACAATAAAAAATTATAGATACGTTGGAGACGTATCAGCAGGCGCCCGAGGGGGCCGGTCGACCACCTTGGGGCACACCCAAGGATGCCTCCCCTCCCCCCACCTATATATATGAGAGGGAGGGGCGCCACACAACCAATGACAATCTCTTAGCCGTGTGCGGTGCCCCTCTCCATAGTTTAGTCCTCCGTTCAGTTTTTCCGCAGTGCACGGCGAAGCCCTGCGGGAACAAGTTCACCACCACCATCACCACGCTATCGTGCTGCAGGAACTCATCTACTACTTCGCCCGTCTTGTTGGATCAAGAAGGCGAGGACGTCATCGAGCTGAACGTGTGCTGAACGCGGAGGTGTCGTACGTTCGATACTTGATCGGTTGGATCGCGAAGGTGTTCGACTACATCAACCACGTTAATAAACACTTCCGCTATACGGTCTACGAGTGTACGTAGATACACTCTCCCCTCTCGTAGCTATGCATCTCCATGGATAGATCTTGCGTGTGCGTAGAATTTTTTTGTTTTCCATGCAACGTTCCCCAACACTACATATGTTGGGGTGACGAAAAAGAGAAGGGAGGTGTGGCTCGACGAGCGCCCTGGTCCTTCAAATGCAGCAAATGAAGAGCTAGGATGGCACATATTATGGGGAGGTGAATGAAGTGTTTTAAAGCACCGCAATATGTGCATCTTGTCTGCTTGTTCCCTGTGTGGCACTGAGGATTCATGGAAACATTCTCTCATTGAGTGTTCGATGAGCCGATGCGTGTGGGGCTCTAGGCGTTGGTAGATGGGGATCTGCTAGAGCATATGATGGCCATGAATGAACCTAACCCCAAGTCATGGTTGTTCTCCATGTTCAAGTCTATATCACATGAACACTAATCCGTTTGATGGTTACTATGTGGGTGATTTGGATGGACAGGAGAAAGGAAATCCACTAGATTATTTTCCAAACTCTGCTCACTATGCATGAATTTGTAAATCAATATGTCTCTGAGTTCGATGATTAGAAAAAGTTGAAGGTGATAAAACCATCAATGCATGTGGCCTTGGGACAGAATACCTCAGTTTGGAAGTTTCCTCCAACGGTGTCTGTAGAGATCAATGTCGATGGTAAATTTCTAGGTCTGGGGCGACTAGAGTTGTTGCCGTGGTATGCAGGGATGGCCATGGCCTTTACTTAGGTGCTTCGGCTCTTGTTTACCAGGTCGTAGACCCTTCCACTCTGGAATTGATAGCATGTTGAAAGGGCATTTCCCGCCTTAAGTGTTTTGGTGTTGATGACAATGCAAATTGTGGAGTAATCGTGTGCCTAAGCTACACATGTATACTTTATTTGGCACAAGATGGTTGGGCACCCTTCGGATGGAAAAGAGTGAAGACAACATTTTCGGCATGTTTTATTTCTTTGGTTGTAGGAAATCCATACTATTAAGAGGGGGTCCGTATTGGAAGGTACGGGTGGAATCAAACACGTACAAAAATACACATTGCACCCATGCTATAGCTTTCCATTTCAAGACGAGAGTCTCTTATCTAACCTATGCAGAGAAACTTTCCCAAGTCGGTTGTACCGCTCCCTCAGTGGAGTGGCCATGCTGCTACTGCCCCGGCGGTTGTACCGCATGATGGCGCAGTTGTATCGGCTTGCTTGCGGGCGGTTCATACGGGCCTTGCACGGGCCCAACCACCGCCCAATGGGTGATGCCCTCAGGTAGGGCATGTTGTAGCCAACGGTTGCTGCCGGGTTTTTCTGGTAGGTATTTAATTACCAGTACAACTGGGGGTCCAGGTTGGTTGTACCATCAGAGACTTAACAACCTCTGGAGGTCGCTTCTCGGCGGTTGCATCAGCCCAAGTACTGCTCAATCAGTAGACCCAAGGGTGATTCCTTTCGGGAGATGAGCGGTACAAGGGCGGTGGCCAGGCAGTTGTTCCAATTTATATTTATTAAGCGGTACAACTGCATGGCATCCCGGTTGTACCGCTCTGTCTCTACAAGTGCACAGATATGCCCAGGGTGATTGTACCGCTCTGTCTCTGCAAGTGCACACTTATGCCCAGGGTGGTTGTACCGGTGCTCCCAGCGGTTGTACAACCCTGTGCGTTTCTACGCATAATGGTTGGATGTGTGGCACCACTATAAAAGGAGGTGGTTCTTCCACACCTCCCACCCACCTCTTGCCTCTCTCTCTCCTCCATTAATGCCCGAAGCTCATTCTTTCCTGATTTCCTTCTCTAGCCAACCAAACTTGTTGATTCTCTAGGAATTGAGGGAGGAGACCTACATCTACACTTCCACCAAAGGAATTTTGATTAGCCCATGCTTTCACTTGTGGATCTTATTAGTTTTGGGTGTTTGGGCACCCTACACGGAAGAGGTCACCTCGGAGCCACATTCCATTGTGGTGAAGCTCCGTGGTGGTACTGCGATCCTCTAATTAAGTTGTGGAGAGAGCCCCAACCTTGTTTATAAAGTTTTTGGTTGCTGCCTTCAAGGGCGTCGCTAGTGAATTCATGGCACCTTGCATTGTGTGAGGGAGTGAGGAGAATAGGGTGAGTCCTTGGAACACTTGGAGAGCATCGTGCCTCCACACCCATCCAACGGAGATGTACCTCCCACAAAGGAGGAAACTTCGGAAACACATCCTCGTCTCTACTTGCGATTATTTCAGTCCTTTACTTTATGCAAGTTTATATCTCTTGTTTAATCTTGCTTGCACTTGTTACTTGTATTGCTTGCCATATAGGTTGTCCACTGATACATCTCCAACGTATTTATAATTTTTTATTATTTCATGCTATTATATTATCAATCTTGAAGCCACCTGGCAAGGGTGGTCAGCGATCTAATCTAAAAACCACATATATTATCAATCTTGAATGCTCTATATGCATTTACATGTTATTCTATATCATTCTTTAAGACTAACCTATTAACCCAGTCCCATTGTCTTCTTGTTTTTTGCTTGTTTTTGGCTTTTGACAAAATCAATACCAAACGAAGTCTAAACACAATGAAACTTTACAGTGATGTTTTCTATACCAGAAGGGACCGTAGATGTTTCGGGAGGAGGCCAGAAGAGCTACGAAAGAGTCACAAGCTCACAGGACGCGCCCCCTGAGCTCGTGGGCACCACGTAACTTCGCTTGACCTAATTCCAAGACTATAAATTCACAAATATTCCCAAATCAACAGAGAGCCATCCGAAATATTTTTCCCGCCACCACAAGTTTCAGTTCTTCCGTGGTCCCATCTGAAGGCCTTTTCCAGTACTCTACCGAAGGGGGAATCGATCACGAAGGGTTTCTACATCGTCCTTGCTGCCTTACGATGATGCGTGAATAGTTTACCACAGACCTACGGGTCCATAACTAGTAGCTAGATGACTTCTTTTCTCTCTTTGATCTGTCAAACAATCATTTTCTGCTGAAATTAAGTTTGAAATGAACCAGGTGGTTGTGAAACAGCCAGCATCGTTCGCCTCCACAAAACCCAGTCACAATCACACCGGAGACCGGACATGGACGCTATGGTGTCGCCTAGCATCACGTGCATGCAATGTTAGGAGCGCCGTTGCTGTTGGAGTGGCCTCAACCACCTCCGTCTCCTCCCCTCTGGAATAGACGCAACAGCAGAACAAATTATTGAGAGATAGGCACGCCCCACAGGCCGGCCACAGTGCGCCAGCACCACTTGAACCTGAAGCAGAGGCCACACTGCAAGCGCAGGGACGATGAAGCCGCAGACGCAGCTCCTCCTCCTCTTAGCCTACATCGCCGCGGCGCTGGTCATGAGCCGCGGCGTCCTCGCCGGCGCCGGCACCAGCGCGATGCCGGTGCGCACCATCGAGGACGACGAAGTGGGCTTCGCAGAGGGTGAGGAGGAGGCGGCATACCCACAGAGGAGGGTGCTTGCTTACAGCCCCACTTCCATCGGCTACGGAGGGCTGGAGGCGAACAAGGCGGCGTGCTACGGCTCCTGCCCCGGCCGGGGGCAGCCCTACACCGGCCGCGGCTGCAAGGCCATCTTCGGCTGCCGCGGGCGTTGATTATCTCATCTCATCTGGAAGGTACTGCCATTCCTGTTTGCTTCATGGCAGGAACAAGTGCCCTTCTTCCACTGACCCAGAAAGCTGTGGGGAGATAAAAAAAAAAGTGGTTACTGTGTAAGCTCAAGTAGTTTCACATGCATGTATTTGTGTTCTTGTATGTAATCTTTGGTTCCTTGTGTGTACAATAATGTGTGTTTGGATGAATTCAAGCATACATACGATTCAGAAAAATGGTTTGCGTTATCAGTTTCCAGGAAGAAAGGAATAAACAGCTGAAACAAGAGGAAAATGTTAGTGGGATATGATTGACTAGTCAAAAGGAGACTAAAGATGTAATCTGCTCGGCTTCTAAAACTGACTCATCCTGTACTAATATTAGCCAATGGCTAGCCATTCAAACGCCATGTGCGTGAGTTCATGTTTCTCTTTTGTGAAATTCCGTGAGTTCATGTTATTTTGATAATTCTTGTACACTTCATAAACATAATGCTAGATAATTTTAACACCACACAAGCAAACTCGATAAAATTATACTACGTGCTAGTGAGCTGACCACAATCCCGATCATCTCCCTGTACGTGGATGACGTCATCATCTTCTGCCACCCCTCGGCTGGCGACACGCTCGATGTCCGCAAGATCCTGCAGCTCTTTGGCCGAGCATCAGGCCTATGGGTCAATTTCCAGAAGAGCACCGCCACTGCGATCCGATGCGATGACGAGGAGGTCGGCCTGGCCGTTGCGGCCCTGGGTTGCCCGCTCGCGGAATTCCCAATCACCTACCTGGGAATCCCCCTCACCCTCCGACGCCCGACCGCCGCCCAGCTCCAACCCCTCGTTGACAAAACCGCCGGGAAGCTGGCCACCTGGAAAGCCCACCTCATGAACAAAGCCGGACGTCTCGCCTTTGTCAAAGCTGTGCGAAGCGCGATCCCCATACACCAGCTCCTGGTGCTCGCGCCCCCAAAGAAGATCATCAAGCTCCTGGAGAAAATTCAGCGAGGATTCCTATGGGCTGGCCGCACTGAAGCACACGGTGGCAACTGCCATGTTAATTGGCGACGGGTCTGCTGCCCAACCCGCCTTGGCGGCCTCGGTATACATGACCTGGAGCGCACTGGCTTGGCCTTGCGCACCAGATGGCTATGGCTTGCCCGCACCGATGACAACAGAGCTTGGACTGGCCTCGATCTGCAGTTCACAAGCAAGGAACGAGCCTTCTTCTTCGCATCCACCACCATGATCATTGGCAATGGCCAGCGCGCGTTGTTGGGAGGACCGCTGGCTCAATGGGCGCTCCATCTCGGAGATCGCACCCCAACTGTACACCACCATCCCCAAACACTGCCGCAAAAACAGAACGGTGGCGGCCTACAGGCGCACCGATGGGCTTCAAACATCCAGGGCATCCTTGGCATTCAAGAGATTGGTCAGTACTTGCTAACCTGGCCCATCAGCCTCTCCTCTGAGCCAGACCGCCTGCAATGGAAGTGGAACGCGGCAGGAACATACACAGCGCAGTCTGCCTACCTTGCCACTTTCCAAGGCTCGACCCACTGCCCCGCATGAAAGCTCACATGGAAGAGCTGGGCCCTCCGCGCGTGAAGTTCTTTCACTGGCTCGCTAACCTGGGACGCTGCTGGACAGCCGACCGCCTTGCCCACCGTGGACTGCCGCACCCTGCCCACTGCCCACTTTGTGATCAAGCGCCCGAATCGCTCCATCACCTGTTCCTGGCATGCCCCTTCTCCAAGCTGGTATGGCACGAAATCCTTTCCTGGCTGCGCCTTACGTGCAACGCGCCAGATGGCGAGGACTCCCTGACCAGATGGTGGCGCACAGCACGACAGACCACGCCCAAGCCGATGCAAAAAGGCCTCTCCACCGCGACGCTGCTGATCCCTTGGATGACCTGGAAGCATCGCAACGAATGCGTCTTCGACGCAGCAACCCCATCGCCAAACACTCTGATCGAGGATCAAGGACGAAGCTGTGCTTTGGGCGAGCGCAGGCGCACGAGGACTGCGTGACATCCTCCCACCAACGTGGGACGTCCACTGATTTCTCTCATTTTGCCTGTAACCCTACCTCTTAGGAGGTTGTAACAAACTCTCTTCCTTTTCAATACAATGAAACACAAAAGTCTTTTGCGTTTCCTCAAAAAAAAACGATTAGAAAGTAACAGGCAGTGATTCAAGTATCAAAATGGCAAAATTGTTTAGATATACTCATTCACAAGAGATCTGCATAAAAGCTAGCTAGGAGTGCAGATTGGCCTGGTGCGACTTTTTCTCAACATATAAAAAGAAAGGAAAAGAACACTTTGTATTTTGAGGATAGGACGTCAGTTTAATGCATCAAGACATCTAAATCATCAGGGTAAGAAGCAGAATAATCACAGGATACGTATTGCGGCAATCTCAATGTTACAACAATTATCTTAGGATGGGCATACACACAAAAGGATGTTTTTGCAGGAAACAGTAGAATTGCAATATTTTGGAAGCACCTCGTCCTTTTTTACCTTTGTGGGGTGCTTCCCTTTGACCGATGTTTTTGCTCTTTCTCCAGTAAACTCGCCAGCCTTTGACCGATAGTTCTGTTCTCCTTGAATAAGAATAGCGACTTAAACCTTGAATGAGAAATGCAAGGAACTTCAGGCCATCAGTACTACGTACATCAGTGCAGCAGAAACTGAAGTTCACTGAGAAGATGATAAGTTGTGGGTGGAAGACAAGGCTGCATGGACAAGAGTGCTTCAATAACATCTTGCCTCCTCTGCTGTGTTTCTACTGGGTACTGGCCTTCAGTATCTCCTTGTCCCTCTGCATAGCTTGCAATTCATTATTCAGAGCAGTAAGCTGCACATGGAGAATAGCACAGGTAAGATGAATGTTGGAGGATCCGATTAAACAGCACAACATAAATAGGTGGACAACCACTGCATTAGTAATTTCAAACACTTACGACACGAGCATATATAAGCTGGGAACTAGGTGAGTAGACGAGGACAAAAAGGTTTCTTGCAAACAGAATGTTCAATGAATCTTATATAATACTGACGCAAACCTACACATGCCAATAGAACTGATAGACCTCAGGATGGTGATGAGCCGTAGGGTGAGCGCGCGAGGCTGAATCGGTGAATCAATGCCGACATGCATGGACGTGGGATGGCACTGCGGGTAAATGACAAGAAAAACTCACCCTTGAGAATATTACAGACGCCACCTCAGAATTTTTACATTCAATCCTAACCATCCGCGACGCTATCGAACGGCCCAAAGCCACAAAGCCCAGAAAGCCAGCCTTACCAGGCATGAACTAAATCTTTAAATGATATGCTAATGTATCTTGAGGTTACAACTAGGCACCACTGCAAGGATCTAAAAGATGTGATAAGTTTGTGGAGAAGTTAAGTTGAACAGAGATGCCGAAAAGAAGAGCAAATCATACACAATGGTATTGGTACATCACTATATGATTACCAGAGTGTAGACATCAATACATCATTACATATTTCTTCAGTAAGTTGGGAAAATTTCCATATTTAAATGATCCTGCGAGTCCAAAGTTCATTTGTAACAAGAGATGACAGAATTGCACAAATTTTAGAATTCGTAAAAGTGGTTTCGCACAGCGCATTCAGAACTTACAGGGAACATTATGGATACGGGAGAACCGGAAGAACAAATTCAACTAGCTCACTGTTAAAAACAGTTGCAGCTTTGAGCTAGTACTTCGCAGAAAGTTATGCAACTACAATATGAGGTCAAGTTGAAATACATCTTACTCTGATAGATGGAAACCGTGAAGAGAGCTTCAGAAGAGCAACAGCCATGATAGGTTGAGTCATCATGTCTGCAGAGTAACGGTTAAGACCGAGCAACACAGCATCCTCAAGTTCATATTTGTTGCCTGGACAAGTTGACATGTTTGGCATGATGCCTGACAACAATACCATACAAAAGAAATACTACCAAATGAAATATTAGCCCTGCAAAAGTCCATGGTACTGGGAGCCGATGCCCCTCGGGGGCTGACCAAGCACCATTAGCACAACTGGCGCCTAACTGCCCCACATTGAGCCCAATAAACATTTTTTATGACCAAAACGAATGATTGTAAATTTCCATACTTGATTGCACCCACCTAACTAGTTGTTCTACCCACAGTGCATTTTATTCATCCTAATACAATTCTCTTGAACTAAATGCCAATTAAATAAATGTTTTGCACAGTAATCCTGGAAACAATTTTTGAAAGTATAGTTCATGAAAGCAGAAAGGAGAATGACAACAATTGATGGTGGATCAGACTATAATGTGATTTGAATATGTGCTAGTTTTCGGAGTAGTTGAAACTTGAAACAGAGCAGTGCAAAATGAAAAACACCACCAGTCTTGCAACAGGCTAGTATATTTCAAAAATCACCAGTCTTAACCATGTCAGAGTGCACAAAAAACGCTAATTACAGGATCCATGTAAGCACATGTGCTAGCTTTCCAGTGATATGGCAAAAAAATGTCCACTGCATGCACATTTCCCCCAGCAAAACAAAACATGCACATCCCTCTTCATAAGGTAAAATTGTCCATCACATTCAATATCCCAATTCACAGCACCATGCAAGGTTCGACACCTAAAAATGTCTATTGACCATCCTCACTGCTCCGCACCATCCAGTATGCTCCTAACTTTGTCGATGGAGCTGCACACATTAACATACTATTAGACCGTTTACGTGCACAATGGAGGGGGTGAGGGAGATAATGAAAAATGTATACAGACCTTTTCGGCAGATTAGGTAAGAGACTCTGGACAGCATTTATCACAATGTCGCCTTTTTGGTTCTCCGCTTCAGGATCTATGGCAAATAAAAATCATTACCCAACATGGGGATTGAAAACTGAAAAGAGAAATAATAAATAGAAAAGTTCTACTGGTGGTTCACAATGTACCTTGAGGATCTTGAGAATTAGAACTGCCTCCAAGATAACATCCGGTAAGTTCATCAATCCCCTCGTCTTCAGTCAACATGTTTTTAAGAATGTGCCCAATAAGCTCATGTGCAATACTTGCAGTGTCATCACATAATGCAGAGAGATCTTCTGCAGAGCATCTAGTCATCTCCACATTGTCCTTCTCCGAACTAGGATCCATCGTACTGCCAGCAGCACCACTGTCTCCATAATGTCCAGCACCAGCAGTGTACTCAGAATCTTCAGTGCTATTGATCATGAAATTTGAACAGCAGCCCTCATCCATGCGTTGCTCAGAACGAATATCAAAGTAGTTGCTCGTGGTGAGTACAAAATCATTATCTTCACTGCACCTGTCACTCTCTAAGCTAACTTCGTCATCGCTCGAGTTTTCTTCAGTGGCACCACGTACCAAAGATCTGAGGCAACTGCTTAAATCCAAGACAGCATCTACTTCCACTTCCTTTCTCTCTTCAGTGAGAATAGCTTGTTGACATTTAGGAGACATTTGAGCTAAGAAACCAATGGCACGTACTGCCAAATCCGGTAAATTACCATCATCACACTCAAACAAGCATTCTGTCAAGTACCTCCTCACAGCTGCTTTGAATGATGCCATCTTCACTTGAGAACCTTGGCCCATAATGCGACGCAGCAACTTCATATCATCAGTATCGACGTTTGGAAGTGACCATAGAGCATTCAGGATATCTTGCTGCGATGATATAGTCGCACGTGGAAAGGGAAAGAACTCTGACTGTGAAATAGCCATGCTCTTTAGTGTGAGTTTCCGATATAGGTTCATCACTGACAATGCTTTTGCAAAGTTCTCTGGAAGATCATTGCCTTCCTGCAGCTTTGCTATCATATTTCCACATCTTTTCCTTATCAAATTAATAAGATGGCTTCTGCTGGAAGTTCGAGCTACATGCAGAAATTCTGGGGGGCATGATTTTCCTGAGAGCTTTCTATTGATTGCAATAGCAGCTTGCTGGGGAATTTCATCCAGCCCAGCTAAAGCTTGGTCAATAGATGACAGAAGCATTGGTGAAACAGGTGTTCTAAGACAGACAGAATTAGAACGGTAGCTGCATGGATTTGTTAAAATTTCAGACAATCGCATACCACTTTCACTGTCCAACTCAGCCAAGTATTTTGGAAGGTGGTCCTTCACGATTTTCATCATTGTAGGCCTAATCTTCCTGAAACTAATCCCATTGTGGGCGACAATATTAGCCACTGACTCAAGTGCCCCATTGCTTAATTTGCTGATTGTACAGTGCATGGTCTTCAAGCTTTCTGGACAGAGAGAGCCATCCTTCTGTTTTTGCAACTTAAAAAGCTCAAGACCATCCAGAACTACATGATGAATGTAACACTTGCTTTGCAAACCAAAACTTTCTTCGATGTTACATCTTACTTTCTCGCTGGACACCTGGAATAGACATTTCTCGATAAGATGCCCAGTTACTGTCATGTTTATGCTACATGGATGTTACTCTCAAGGATCAAATCAAGTGATCAAAATAAAATTATTCACCAAAAAGAAGTGATTACTATGAAATTGGTAGAGCTAGCAAGCATGGACTATCGATCAAGCAATAACAGTGAGTTAGACCCTTTTTCCTAGATGTTATCTCATCTCACACTATAATCAATCTGCTCCTTCCAATGTGACATGTTGTATATCCTTCCACAAGTGTAGTTATCTTGATGTAAGTTCATATGAAGCAACATATTTGATCACACAACATATTAAAACTGCTAAATGTTCTCTTATTATTAATTATTGTACTAGAAATATAATTATCTGTCATTCATTGTTATATAAACCTAACGGGTAAATAAGTAGCTACGCAAGCAACATTAATAAGGGGAGTAAAAACTGAAACTGAAAACTGTAAGCTGTAGGTTCTGTTAGAGTATGAATAACTTACTTCATCAGTCCTGACATCCGATTCAGCCAAGTAGCTGTAGAACAGAATTTTTTGTGGAGGGTTACTAAAATATTGATATGGGTAAAGTAATCTTATAAGTAGAGAAAACACGATAAATAGAAATCTGGTAGGTTTGCCATATTTTACAACCCAAGACCACATGGAGCTGAGGTAACTCGCTAAATCAGTGGATGTTGTTTTCAGATGAGAAACATGGGCCAGGCTATGGGTCATTTTTGCGCATACATGAAGAATGAGTTTTGCTCTATCAAAGCTTTTGGCACAAACTCTTGAAACATGGAGCCATGGAGGTAACTCACTAAATCAGTGGATATTGTTTTCAAATCAGAAACGTGCAGCTATATCAGTTGTAATACCGCACTGCATCTGGTTTAGAGAAGGAAATAACTGGCACAGATAGTAGAATACTTACACGACTTTCAGAAACTTTGGTCGCTTAAGTTTGAAGGGGACACCTAATTCGGGATTCAGCGAGGCCAGCCATCTTCATGCATAGATAGATGGAAAAAATATGTAAGGTACGGTTAAGAGGCGGAGGGGGCAGACATATAGAAGAGGAGAGCAAGCACTGCACAGACCTTCGCTTTTTCTTGATGAGACCTTGCTGCCGCAGAAAAAGAGAGCACAGCCTGTTACCATCCTTGAAAGAGAAGTCGGCCGCGTCCTCTGGGTAAAAACCACACAGAACAATAGTTTCAGGTGTATAACATAACAAGAGGATTTTCAGCCACATCAGACTGCAATACCCTAGTTTATGTGAGCCAAGGGCAACAATTTGGTGTATGGATGGTGTCACTTTGAAGTGTGGAAACTAAGTATTCTAAACAAGATGATATCAACAGAGATGCATACAACTCAACTTGGATGCATCATCAATTCAGCATGAGAAATGCAAGCATAATAACCATGGACGCTGTCAATATTTAGTGTTTTGCATGCAGATGATTGTTCTAGAAACACCATCACATTTTATTACAGTAATGAAATAAGTTGCAGGTATTGCACAGTAGGCACTATAGCAAGTGGAGTAGTACTGTTGTGGCTTCAGAAGAATGAAGATGAGATGAAATCACCTTCCTGCGAACCTTCCTGCGAAGAAAACATCTGGGTCCTTGACCTTCTGTATGCGGCCTGGAAAATAAGAATCATGGAATAAGCTTTCGGTAAGGAAGTTAGGATGTTGTTACAAACGAAAACACAGATGATTTCAGACATCAGGAGGGGAAAATGAGAGACTGCGGCCTGCTAAGTGCTAAGCTGCCCTTGGTCTTCTAACACAAATCGACTTTGACCCGGGTGGACAGATGTCATGCGTGAGCTGTGCACACGTACCACCATAGTCACCAAATTACTTTCGATTCCAGCAATTGTATATAGAATTTTTTTTTAGAGAGATAACAATTGCATATAGATTACAGAGTTCATCAACAAGAACAAGTAGTAATGTTGGAGCGCCAAACCTGCACCTAGTAACACCGAGAGAGGATGAACTCTGCAGCCGCCGAAGAGCTCCGTCGCCGTTGCCCTAGGGCCTAGGTCGAGGTCGGCCGCGGCGGCGGGGAAGCGAGACAGAGCAGCCGCCGCCGGCGGAGAAGCGAGACAAAGCAGCCGCCGGCGGCGGAGACCGGATAGGGAGGGGAAGAGAAGGGATGGTGAGGCAGCAGCGGCGGGGAAGCAGATGGGAGATGGGCGGTGGCGGAGGTGAAGCGAAGGACGGAGCAGCGGCGGCGGCGGCGGAAGGACGAGCCCAACGATACAATTTTCACCAATAGATTTTTTTTTTCTCGCGGGGAATAGAAAAAGGTTAACGACTCAATAAGCAGATTTCTTTTTTTTAGCAGAATGTTTTCTTTTCTGGGGCTTAGCGGAATGTAGTTTGTACGTACAGTATTTACTCAACCTGGAACAACATGGTCAGTGTTACAAATATTTGTCCAATTCACGCAGCATATCTAGGTTTAGTACGGCCGTAGTTAGCCATGAAATCACTGGCACGGTTCTGCTACATCTGACGTGAGTAATATAGACTACTCCCTATGATCCGAAATATAGATGTTTAACAAAATTCTAGTCAAAAAAAATTTTGCATTGCGAAATTCTTCGACTTTCCAATTTTGCCCTCGCTCGAGTCGTGCACGGACAGCACGCTTCGCTTTCTTCCTCGTCTCGCTCACGCTCCCCCACCGCACCGCGTCGTTGCCGTACCTGGAGACAACGGATCCTGGGTGTCAGGCTCCTCCTTCCTTTCTCGTCTCCCTCCTTCCCTCCCAGCACACACGGCTCGCGCCTTCCTCCCAATCAAAATCCCGTCCGCCTCCCCTCTTCTTTCCTTCATTTCACCGTCGCAGCTCGATCCGAGGCCGCGCCGGAGCCGCTGCCCTCCGAGTGCAAGGAGGCCACAAGCCGCACGACAGACCCCGCGCGTCCCATAAAATGGATGCCAACGAGCCGACGGAGCCCACAACAAAGCACGTCTGACTCCTACCCGTCGCAGCCGTCTAGCCAGGGTTTTCAGTTCGTTCTTCCTACCCTTCCTTCTTGGCCGGCGAGTGGTTGAAGAACCATGGGATGTGCGCCCTCGCACGACACCTTCGCGGCCGCCGCGTCCAGGGCGAAGTGGCGCCGGCCGACGACGACACCCACCTACTCCTCCTCCGCGCGGGCGCGGGACCCTGCGGCAATGTGCCGGGAGCGGGCGGCGTTGGTCCTGGCGGTGGCGGACAGGCGGTTCACGCTGGCGGCGGCGCACGCGGCCTACTTTTGCTCGCTCGGCGCTGACTTTGTTGCATCTGCAAGGGAGCCGCTCGGCGATGGCCATGCAGACTGGTGTTTCCGACAGGTCACTAGGAGTACTTTTGTACAATTTACTATGTTTGGGGGTTGTCGGAAAACTCTCCAACGTCTTATATTTCAGAGCACTTTAATTTCACTTAAAATAAAAGCAAACGAGATATGTCGTCACCAGTTTCTGAATAAGCGAAGCTGCCTCCACGCTATAAATGATGAAGCCCATCAAGGGCGCAACTCTGTGTTGGTCGACCGGCACGAGTATTCGGCCGGTCCACTTTCCCATCGTGCGATTAACATGCTAATGGGCGGTTGGATTTGTGCCCCCTCACGTCATTTCTTACGTCATGTTCTTTGTCTCGCACACAACTGGCCCCGCGTGAGCAGGCACGAACACGTCACGCAGATCGCAGCAAGACTAGGGTGTTATCGTGCATCAGGTCGCCTCCGCCTCGCAGCGAGCTCCTCCATGGAGATGTGCAATCTCTTCGGACTCGCACTAGGCGGAATGGCACAAACTTGGTTTTTCAATAAAAAAAAGGAGGAACTTCATCTAGTCATGGGAATGCCTTCAAGATGTCTTCATCACCAACTTCCGATGAAACTACATGCAACATCTACTATCGAATAGTTCTTCTCTTTTCGACAAAAGCAAGGAGAATTTTTTCGAACTTGCTTCAAGATGTGAAAACTAGCTAGATCGTTGATGCTATTAACACAACATTCATCACTGTTGTTAGGGCATTGTTTTCCCCGGTTTGTTTTGATGATTGATGACAATACGTTTGCGGACTAATCATGTGCATTAAGCTTTTCAGGTTATCTAATATAAAAGCACTATGAGATTGTTACCCCTCGAGGACTTCACTTTAGACGGATTATTTTCCTTCGTTTCTTTTCGGTGGAATTGAGTCGTAGGGATAACCGTACTATCAAGAGGGGATCCGTTTCGGAAGAGTATGGGTGGAATCGTCAGTTCACATTCTCCTTGCACCCTCGCTTTCTTCCTGCTTCTTTGAAGTTTCCGTGATGTGCAAAACAAGGGGTGCTATGTGCTAAGCGATAGTACCGCGGCCAGGGCGGTAGTACCACTTGTTAGTGCCGCTGGTACTACCGCCCCTGCTGTGGTCTCGTTTTTCGTGTCGGGTTTCCGTAAAGGACCACGCAGGGGAGCGGTAGTAGGAACAGTAGTAGGTCGCGATAGTACCGCTCCTACGTCCGCTCCAACTGTCGCTTAGCTCGCTGCCCTCCCCTGTTTTCCAGCGGCTGTAGGGAGCGGCAGTCCACTTATCGGTGGTAGTACGCCCTCACAGCGGTAGTACCGCCCTAGTGCATGTACTTCTTCTCCCTCAGCCCTGGTTGCCTTATGCTTGCTTGCCACAGCGGTAGTACCGCCCAGATGCGGGTTGCGGGCTGCATAACGGTTGGATGTGTCCCCCCACTATATAAAGGGGTCTTCTTCTCCAAGAAGACTCACCTCTTCCATCCCCAAGCTTCATTTTCGCCCGATCTCTCTCCCTAGCCAATCAAACTTGTTGATTTTCTAGGGATTGGTTGAGAAGGCCCCGATCTACACTTCCACCAAGAGAAATTTGATTCCCCCCACTAATCCCTTGTGGATCTTGTTACTCTTGGGTGTTTGAGCACCCTAGACGGTTGAGGTCACCGCGGAGCCATAGTCCATTGTGGTGAAGCTTCATGGTGTCGTTGGGAGCCTCCAATTAAGTTGTGGAGATTGCCCCAACCTTGTTTGTAAAGGTTCGGTCGCCGCCTCCAAGGGCACCAATAGTGGAATCACAGCATCTCGCATTGTGTGAGGGCGTGAGGAGAATAAGGTGGCCCTAGTGGCTTCTTGGGGAGCATTGTGCCTCCACACCGCTCTAACGGAGACGTACTTGCCCTTAAAAGGAAGGAACTTCGGTAACACATCCTCGTCTCCATCGGTTCCCCTTTTGGTTATCTCTCACCTTTACTTGTGCAAGCTTTATTGTGCTCTATCCTTGCTTGCTTGTGTGCTTATTGTTGTTGCATCATATAGGTTGCTCACCTAGTTGCATATCTAGACAACCTACTTTGATGCAAAGTTAAATTTGGTATAGAAAAGCTAAAAATTGTTAGTTGCCTATTCACCCCCCCCCCCTCCTCTAGTCAACTATATCGATCCTTTCAATTGGTATGAGAGCCTCGTCTCTTTATTAAGGACTTTCTCGTCCGAAGAGTATGGTTGACACCATAAACGGTGAGGAGGAGCACCCTGGTGTGAATCCATCCTCGTCTATGGCCGATGGGGGAACCTCGGTCTCACATGAGGAATTCAATGTGGCCTTGGACACATTGAAAACATCCATGACGGCCGAGGTTAAAGGCATGCTTAAAAAATTTCTTGATGGTCTCAAACTATCCACCGCACCATTGGAAGTGGTCGATCCCACTACCAAGGTGGCGGATGCCAACTCCGATAAGGGGGAAGCTTCTAGTGAAAGAGTTCCTTTATCTAGTGGTAAAAATGGAAATGGAATGTTTGCCCATGTGGAACATCCTCTTACCTATGGAGGACCGATTCCCTCTACTCATTTAAATCATGCCGGCCCTCCTCCTAAGATTGTGAAAAATGAAGATTTTGATGCTTGGGTCTATCGCTTTAAGCGTCATTTAAAACATGTTAACACTAATCTTTGGAGAATCATTGAAGAAGGTTTCTATTCGCATGACCCAAGCAACTTCACCCCAAGATAAGCCGCGGATAATCAATTCAATGAGAATGCTCTCTTCATCCTTCAAGATGCAATTCCACCCGAAGACATTGCACATCTCCGACCATTCACTGTGGCCAAGGAAGCATGGCACCATGTTGTTTCCCTCTACAAGGGAAGCGCTAGCATTCAACGCTCCAACTATGAAGTGGTGCAAGATGAAGTCCATGAGTTTGCAATGAATGAAGATGAAGAACCTCATGTGCTTTATCGAAGATTAACCACTCTCGCGGTCTCACTCCGAGATCATGGGAGTAAGGATACAGATGAAAATTGGATCAAGCGCAAGTTCCTCAAGGCCATGATGCCCTACCACAAGGCCATGTCCTCCGTCATCCATCAAAGGCCGGACTTTCACACCTTGTCCTCAAATGAAGTGTTGGATGAGTTTATGGCAATGAGGATATTGGAAAAGACTGTCGACAATGCGGTGTTGCGTTCTCAAAGAGCAAAGAATCCCAGCCTTGCCTTGAAGTCCAAGGTTAGTGTGGAAGAAGAGGAAGATGAGGAAGATGAGGAGAGCAACCCCGAAGATACGAAATATGATTGTCATGAGCACATGGCTCTTGCTTCAAGGCAATTTTGGAGCAAGAAGAACACAAGGCCCAACTTCAACAAGAACAACTCAAGTGGCTTCAAGGGCAAGCAACGTGTGAGAACATGTTACAATTGTGGCAATGTGAGCCACTTTGTTACGGATTGCCCTTACGAGAAGCGAGAAGACAATGGTGGCAAGCTCATCCGAAAAGACAAAGCCAAGTCCTTCCCCAGCAAGAACAACTTCACCAAGAAGACTCCAACCAAAGGGTTGGTGGCACAAGAAGAATACAATGAGTATGATGATGATGATGATGATAGTGAAGTCATGGCCATGGCCTCCATTGCCATTGCCACCACTCCACGGGTGTCTCTCTTTGATTCACCCAACGAGAACATCACCGCCAAATGCCTCATGGTCAAAGCCACCAACAAGGTAACCCCCAACATCAAAACTACCATCATCACTAATCCCTCCTTGACGGATTGCATTGATGAAAATGAGGGGTCTAATGAATAAATAAATGAATTTGAGTCTTTATGAGTAAGCTCAAGGGCAAATCCAAGAAGCACTTCGTTGCTCTCTTGGAACAACTTGGTGAAGCCAATGACATGATCGAGGCTCATGAAGAAACCATCTCTAAGATGGAAGGTCATAGTCATGACTATGCCGATGAGATATCGGACCTCTCTAATGCGCTTCAGGAAGAGCGTGTTCATCGTTTGGCTCTTGAGGAGTCACACAATGATGGTCATGCTAAATTAAAGAAAGATCTTGATCATGCTCTTATTGTTTCTCGTGTGCTAAACTCCAAGAAGGCTAAACTTGGTGTTGATCTTGCTAGACTCAAAGAGAAGTTTGATTTACTTGACAAGGCTCACAAGGCCTTGAAGGGTGCTCATGCTAGCCTCAAAGAGACTCATGATCAACTCCAAGTGAAGCTAACCAAGGAGAAAGCCACCTTTTCTCATATGGTCTTAATTGATAACGCAAATGCTACTAACCCGTGTTGTGAGCATGTGCATCTTGTGGAGGAGAATGCCAAGTTGAATGAACAACTTAAGAAAGGCCTTGTGTCGTGTATACAAGGTGAGAAGAATCTCAATGACCTTTTGAGCAATCAAAAGGAAGTTGTAGCCAAGGAGGGAGTTGGGTTCGCACCCAAGTCCAATGACAAGACCAAACGACCTCCCCCTCTCAAGCAAACCTTTGTGAAGGAGGGAGAGGGTGCTTCAAAGGAGAAGAAGAAGAATGTAAAGGGTGGCAACGTTAAAAAGGGCAACGCCACCCCTTCCAACAAAGCCGGCGACTTTAACCCTTCTTATGTGTTGTGCCGTGCTAGTGATGGGCATGTTTATGCTAAATTTGTTGGTTCTCCTTATGAGTACATTGAATGGTCTATTTGGGTTCCTAAGACCCTTGTTACTAACATCAAAGGACCCATTACAAAATGGGTACCTAAAACCAAGCATTGATCTCTTGTAGGTGTTTGCTTCCGGTGGGGGATCATGGTTGCTCGATAGTGGAGCCACAGATCATATGACCGGAAGCAAGGACTTGGTGGTGGACATGCAAAAGATTCCATCTATGCCCACCAACATTGAGTGGGGTGATGCCTCGTCCTCCAAGGTATCGGGTCTTGGCAAGGTTGTCATTTCTCATGATCTCGCGATCGAGAAAGTCATGCTTGTTGAGTCCCTTGCATACAATTTACTTTTCGTTCGTCAACTTGCACTCATGGGCTTTGCCACATTCTTTGATATTGATACCATGGACCTCTTGTGGAGCAAGACTCTTAAAGTAGCCTTTGTTGGGCATGTCAAAAACGGTCTTTATGTGATTAACTTTTCGGAGCGACCCACTAAGACCGCGACATGCCTAATGGCTAAAGTTGACGTGGGATGGCTTTGGCATCGCCGTTTAGCCCATGTCAATATGAGATCTTTGCAAAGTCTTCTCAAGGGAGACCATGTCCGTGGACTAATGAATGTTAGTTTTGCCAAAGATCTTGCTTGCAGTGCTTGTATCGAAGGAAAGCTACATGAGAAGGCTCACCCTCCCACAACTATCATTTACTCGAAGAGACCCTTGGAGCTCCTTCACATGGATCTCTTTGGGCCTCCATCCTTTGATAGTCTTGGGGGTAGAAAAGTATTGCTTGGTGATTGTGGATGATTATTCAAGATATACTTGGGTATATTTCTTCAATAGGAAGAGTGAGACTCAACAAACTGTCATCGACTTTGCAAATGAAGCTCAACGTCAACATGATGCAAAGATCTTGACAATAAGAAGTGAAAATGGCACCGAGTTCAAGAACTACACCTTGGATGAGTTTCTTAGTGATGATGGAATCAAGCATCAATACTCTGCACCTTACACCCCTCAACAAAATGGTGTAGCAGAGAGGAAGAACCAAACGTTGATGGATGCGGCAAGGACCATGATGGTGGAGTTCAAGTCTCCTTACAACTTTTGGGCAGAAGCCATCAACACCGCATGTCATGCATCCAATTGGCTCTATCTCCGCAAAGGCTTGAACAAGACTCCCTATGAAATACTCACCGGTAACAAGCCCAACCTCAAGTACTTCCGGGTGTTCGGGTGTAAGTGTTTCATTCTCAAGAAAGGTGTTCGTTTGTCTAAATTTGAGGCTAGAGCTCATGAGGGCATATTTGTTGGTTATTCTACAAACTCTCATGCTTACCGTGTCCTCAACAAGTCCACCGGACTCATTGAGGAGATGTGTAACATGGAGTTTGACGAGAATAACGGCTCCCAAGTGGAGCAAAGTGGTACTTGTGATGTAGGTGATGAAATTCCTCCCCAAGCCATAATAAGAATGGGTGTTGGTCATATCCTACCCATTGAGGAATCCCTTGTGGCCGAAGGAGAAGGTCAATGCTCCACTCAAGTGGAGCCATCACCAACCCAAGACCCACACACTTCCAAAGAACAAGGTGAAGGCCCTCAACCTCGTGAACAAGATCAAGGGAAAGATCAACCTCAAGATGGTGGTGAACCACCAAGTGATGCCCAAGGTCAGGTTCTCCCTTTGGAGCAAGTTCAAGATCAAGAGCAAGCTCAAGATCAAGAACAAGCTCAAGACAACGCTCAAGATAATCAAGTTACCCCTCCTCTTTTCACATCTGAGGAGGAATTAGAGTGTCGTGCCGCGAAGATCGCTTCCAAGCTCACTACCAAAGGTCATCTCATGGAGAATGTGGTTGGAAGCCTAAGAAAGGGGGTAAGCACTCATAGACAATTAGCAAACTATTGTGAACATCACGCGTTTGTCTCTTGTGTCGAACCCCAAAAGGTCTATGAGGCGCTCGAGGATCCGGATTGGCTCAATGCCATGCATGAAGAACTCAACAACTTCGAGCACAACCAAGTGTGTAAATTAGTGCCAAGGCCAACCGGGAATCATAATGTCATTGGAACCAAGTGGATATTCAAGAACAAGCAAGATGCTCATGGGATCATTGTTCGCAACAAGGCTTGTTTGGTGGCACAAGGCTACTCCCAAGTCGAGGTATCAACTACGATGAAACCTTTGCTCCCGTTGCTTGCCTTGAATCTATTCGTTTGTTGATTGCTTATGCTTCTCATCATAATTTCAAGTTGCAGCAAATGGATGTGAAGAGTGCTTTTCTTAATGGTCCCATTAATGAGTTGGTGTATGTCAAACAACCCCCGGGGTTCGAGGATCCCTATTTCCCCGATCATGTGTATCAACTCAACAAGGCGCTCTATGGCCTTAAACAAGCCCCACGTGCATGGTATGAGCATCTTACTGAGTTGTTACAAGATAGTGGGTTCGAAATTGGGAAAATTGACCCCACTCTTTTTACTAAGAAGGTCAAAGGGGAGTTGTTTGTGTGCCAACTATATGTTGATGATATTATATTTGGTTCCCCTAACAAGGCTTTCAATGAAGAATTTGCCGCTCTCATGACCTCAAAGTTCAAGATGTCTATGATGGGAGAGTTGAAGTTCTTTCTCGGGTTCGAACTCAAGCAAAGAAGAGAAGGAACCTTCATCAACCAAGCCAAATACGCTCAAGACATGCTCAAGAGATTCAAGCTAAGTGATGTCAAGCCGGCCTCCACTTCAATGCCCGTCAAATGCCAACTTGACATTGATCCCAATGGTAAAGCAGTGGACCAAAAGGTATATTGCTCCATGATTGGATCCTTGCTTTACCTTTGTGCATCTAGACCGGATATCATGTTGAGTGTGGGAATTTGTGCACGGTTTCAAGCCGCACCTAAGGAAAGCCACTTTGTGGCGGTCAAACAAATCTTTCGATATTTGGCTCATACCCTAAACTTTGGCTTATGGTACCCAAGAGGAGCCAACTTTGATCTTCTAGGCTACACAGACTCAGATTGGTCGGGAGACAAAGTGGATAGGAAGTCCACCTCCGAAGGGTGCCAATTGCTTGGTTACTCCTTAGTGAGTTGGTCTTCTAAGAAGCAAAGTTGTGTATCTCTCTCGTCCACCGAAGCGGAGTATGTGGCTGCCGGTAGTTGTTGTGCTCAACTTCTATGGATGAGGCAAACTTTGAAGGATTATGGTGTCACTTGTGATGAAGTGCCTCTTTGGTGTGACAATGAAAGTGCCATCAAGATCTCTCTCAACCCGGTGCAACACTTCAAGATGAAGCATATTGAGATTCGGTATCACTTCATCCGGGATCACATTAGGCGAGGGGAGATCAAGATCAAGTATGTCAACACTCATGATAACCTTGCAGATATTTTCATGAAGCCCTTGGATGAAGCAAGATTTCGGGAGTTAAGGCATGAGCTAAATATCATTGATTCGAGCAGTGTGGCTTGAACTCTTGCACTTCCCACCACACTCTTCATGATGTCTTGTTTAGGTGTAGGCATGGACATAGGGGGAGTGTTGTTCTCTCAATGAACTCTCCCTCCCCCCATTATGCTTAAATTGATCGAGTCTTTCACATTAGCCATTTTTATGGCATTTGTGCTTCAAAGACAAGTTTTGGTCATGGGCCCAAGGATAATTCTTCATGGCGCCATACCATTTACTCAAACATAGGTGGTCTCGACCACCGCCCTCTCTTCTTGAGAGTTTGTCTATGTGTTGTTTCCTGTTGCTTGTGCTTCTCTCTTGTGAGTAGTTGTGCTTTGGTGTGGTTGTGTTCGGGTTTGTCTTGGCTTGCCTTGTGTCTTTTGTGTTCTTTCTGTTTTTTCCTTTTGCAAGTCATGCATAAGCCATCTTTTCCCCCTTGTTTCTGCTTTGGGGCGCCTGAGCGGTACTACCACAGCTGCAGAGAGGTACTACCGCTTATAAGCGGTACTACTGCCCTGCCGACACGGTACTACTGTGGAGCGGTTCAGCTAGGCACGTTGTGCTTCAGATCTGCACCAACGCGGTACTACCGCTTAGGGCTCGGTGAGTGGGGTATGTATTGGGCAGGAGGAGTTTCTACTCCCCCATACTCGTTCAGTTTGCCCCATCCCCTCGTCCTCTCCTCTCTTAGGCGACTCCCCAAGCACCGGAGGTCTGCCGCCGGGCCGCCGGACCCAGGCTGTCTCCCTCGGTTCCATCCGGTGGGGTCTTTCCCCACCCTCTCCTCTTGCCATGGATGACGGTATTGCCCTCATTCTTCTCTCCCTTGGTTCTCCTTCTTGAATCTAGGTTTTGGTCTATATTCATTGCATCCCTCGATTTGTTTGTTGAATCGAGGCTTAGGAAGAACTTGGGAGACTGCTAGTCTAGGTTTTTTGATGATTAGGTATAGAAATATGGACTTTTGCATCTGCGGTAGTACCGGATCTTGCCGCGGTAGGTGTCAGCCTACTGACAACCGCTCAGGCGGTACTACCACTGAACCCTAGCGGTACTACCGCTTATGAGCAGTACTACCGCTCCGGTGTGCGGTACTACCACCCCGAGATGCCAAAGCCCATGTGTCTCTACCTAAGTTTCATATTTGGTGTTTGTCTTTCCTTGGCTTATGCTCTCTTGCTCTTGTGGTTCTTGTCTGTGTGTGTTTTCAGGTGGTAGTAGCTCCGGGCATCAGGCTCGCCGCAAGAATCTAGACCGTGCAAGAGGTTCCAAGTGCTATCGCTCTTCGGATGCAACTGAGTTTGCTGCTACTGTTGCTGCGGGTGGCTCATCTGAACCACCAAAACGCAAGGCCAAGGTCCCAACATCGAAGATCTCCGCTGGGCGTAAGCGTGCTAATCAGATGTCTGCAATGGAGTTCTGTACCAAGAGGAAGCACAATCCCTACCATGTGGACCAGGAGCCTGCTCTTTAGAGGCATCCGTTCTGGAACAGGTTTCAGCAATCCATCTATTACGATGTCTTGAAGCAAAAGAAGAACTTGTATGTGAAGGTCAAGTCTGTCGATCTCTCGCACATGGAGAAGGACCTGCCATACTTTGGGAATGCTCTACAGAGGTGTGAGGAGTTGGACACCAAGAGGATCATTACCTTCAACAAAGACTTTGATGCCGAGCTCGTGGCCCAGTTCTTTGCCACCGTTCACTTTGGGCATGATCAGGCCTGTACTCTGTCTTGGATGGCCAATGGTCATCTTCTGTCCACACCATGGAAGGACTTCATGGTCAGCTTATTGTACAATGATGAGGGTGCCCAGACCCCACTTGGGTTTCGCCCTCATAAGGAGATTGCCGCTACTCATAAGGAAAAGCTTTGGCCCTATTCTACCAGGAAGGTGTCTGAGACTGGGAAGGTTTCTTATGAGCTCTGGCCCTTTCTAGACATCATGCATCGGATCTTTCGGAACATCCTGTTTCCTCGGATTGGCAACTTGGATCAGGTGCACCCTTACCTTGTTGACATGCTTCTATTCTGTCAAGAAGAGCAGGGCTCTCAGCAGGTGCTGGATGTGTCACATGTAATGTGGTCTGAACTTCACTCTGCTGTCATGGAGCGCAAGTGCATCATTTATGGACCCTATCTTATGTAGCTTATCGAGGACACTTGGGCAGCCAAGTTTCCATATGAGGAGCTTGTCATAGACAATATGGTTTCTCATGATACTATCGAGCTGCGTCAGAAGGAGAAATGGAGTTTGTCTACTCCGGCACCTCCAGTGCAGAAGACTGTCTTATCTAATGCAGATGATGAGGATGATGATGGGTAGGAGTATGTGCCTCCATCTGAGGAGCCCTCTTGGGCGAAGAAACTCAAGGAGAAGATGAAGCGTTTGTTCTGCTTTTAGGCCAAGGGCTAGTACAAGGCTCACAAGGAGGCCAAGATGGCTCGTCATCATGACAAGGCCATTATGAGACAGGCTGGCCTTGAGGCTGCCGATGGCTCTGAGGAGCGGATCACTGATGAGGAGACTTGGATCGGCCTGCACTGCCCGTGGTCTGACACTGAGGAGGACACCGGAGTTCACGCTTCTCTCTGTGCTGCAGAGGTCTCTGAGGAGGAGGAGGAGCATGATGAGTGATGCCATGGAGATCTACTACCATTGTGTCGTCCCTTTCCCTTTAGCATCTTGCTGCCAAAGGGGAGAGTTAGGGATTTGCTTCGGGTTTTATGTTTGCGTGTTCGTGTTCATTGTGTTCATTCGTTTTCGTTCGCTTTCTTTCGGCTGTGAGTGAGACCATATGGTGTAAGACATATGTGGACTACCCTATCTTATCTACTTTAGTGTCAAGTACTTTGTTATCATGTGAGATGCTTCATTACCGGCACTTATATTATTGCTCTCATGCTTGTCCTTGCTTAGCTGTACTTGTTGTTATTCCTATATGCAAGGATGTTACCTGTCTATAAAATATAGGGGGAGTTTGATCCTAAAGATGTGCACATAGCCTTTCATGCTAATTTCCCTGGTGCACACCTCTAGGGGGAGCCTGTCTATATTTTGTTGGGAGAGGGTTTGCTTAATTTCCAGTTACTATATTTTGTGCAAATCACGGGTTGTCATCAATCCACCAAAAAGGGGGAGATTGTTACGGCATTATTTTCCTCGGTTTGTTTTGGTGATTGATGACAATACGTTTGTGGACTAATCATGTGCATTAAGCTTTTCAGGTTATCTAAATATAAGGGCACTATGCAATTGTTACCCCTCGAGGACTTCACTTTAGACGGATTATTTTCCTTCGTTTCTTTTCGGTGGAATCGAGTCGTAAGGATAACCATACTATCAAGAGGGGATCCGTTTCGAAAGAGTATGGGTGGAATCATCACGTTCACATTCTTCTTGCACCCTCGCTTTATTCCTGCTTCTTTGGAGTTTCCAAGCTGTGCAAAACAAGGGGTTCTATGTGCTAAGCGGTAGTACCGCGGCCAGGACGGTAGTACCGCCTATCGGCGGTAGTGCCGCTGGTACTACCGCCCCTGCTGTGGTCTCGTTTTTTGTGTCGGGTTTCCATAAAGGACCATGATGACCCACAAGTATAGGGGATCTATCATAGTCCTTTCGATAATTAAGAGTGTCGAATCCAACGAGGAACAGAAGGAAATGACAATCGGTTTTCAGTAAGGTATTCTCTGCAAGCACTGAAATTGTAGGTAACAGATAGTTTTGTGATAAGATAATGTGTAGCGGGTAACAAGCAATGAAAGTAAATAAGGTGCAGCAAGGTGGCCCAATCCTTTTTGTATTAAATGACAAGCCTGGACAAGTTCTTATAATGAGAAAAGCGCTCCCGAGGACACATGAGAATTATCGTCAAGCTAGTTTTCATCACGCTCATATGATTCGCGTTCGTTATTTTGATAATTTGATATGTGGGTGGACCAATGCTTGGGTACTGCCCTTTGTTGGACAAGCATCCCACTTATGATTAACCCCTATTGCAAGCATCCGCAACTACAAAAGAAGTATTAAGGTAAACCTAACCATAGCATGAAACATATAGATCCAAATCAGCCCCTTACAAAGCAATGCATAAACTAGGGTTTAAGCTTCTGTCACTCTAGCAACCCATCATCTACTTATTACTTCCCAATGCCTTCCTCTAGGCCCAAATAACGGTGAAGTGTCATGTAGTCGACGTTCACATAACACCACTAGAGGAGAGGCAACATACATCTCATCAAAATACCGAACGAATACCAAATTCACATGACTACTAATAGCAAAACTTCTCCCATGTCCTCAGGAACAAATGTAACTACTCACAAAGCATATTCATGTTCATAATCAGAGGGGTATTAATATGTATTAAGGATCTGAACATATGATCTTCCACCAAATAAACCAACTAGCATCAACTATAAGGAGTAATCAACACTACTAGCAACCCACAGGTACCAATCTAAGGTTTGGATACAAGAGATGAACTAGGGTTTGAGAGGAGATGGTGCTGGTGAAGATGTTGATGGAGATTGACCCCCTCCCGATGAGAGGATCGTTGGTGATGACGACGGTGATGATTTCCCCCTCCCGGAGGGAAGTTTCCCCGACAGAACAGCTCCACCGGAGCCCTAGATTAGTTCCGCCAAGGTTCCGCCTCGTGGCGGTGGAGATTCGTCCCGTAAGCTTGCTTATGATTTTTTTTCAGGGTAGAAGACTTCATATAGCAGAAGATGGGCACCGGAGGGCCACCAGGGGGCCCACGAGGTAGGGGGCGCCCAGTAGGGGTGGGCATGCCCCCCATCCTCGTGGCTAGGGTGTGGGCCCCCTCTTGTACTTCTTCCGCTCAATAATTATCATTAATTCCAAAAATGACTTTCATGGAGTTTCAGGACTTTTGGAGCTGTGCAGAATAGGTCTCCAATATTTGCTCCTTTTCCAGCCAGAATCCCAACTGTCGGCATTCTCCCTCTTCATGATAAACCTTGTAAAATAAGAGAGAATACCTATAAGTATTGTGACATAACGTGTAATAACAACCCATAATGCAATAAATATCGATATAAAAGCATGATGCAAAATGGACATATCAACTCCCCCAAGCTTAGACCTCGCTTGTCCTCAAGTGGAAGCCGATATCGATAAATATGTCCACATGTTTAGAGATAAAGGTGTCGATAAAAAAATACGGACATGAGGGCATCATGATCATTCTTATAACAGCAACATATATAGATTTTGTCATATGATTTCTTATGCTCAAGTAACAATCTATTCACAATGTCAAGTATGGTACAGAAACTTCATTGAGAACTAACAAACTATAATCTTACTCATTGAAGCAATTGCAATTTATCATAACATGGGAAAGAGTCAATAATAGAGCTTTTCAGCAAGTCCACATACTCAACTATCATTTAGTCTTCTACAATTTCTAACACTCACGCAATACTTATGGTTCTGGAGTTTTAATCGGACACAGAGAAAGATAGGGGCTTATAGTGTTGCATCCCAATGTTTTACCTCAAGGGTAATGTCAACAATAACAGTTCATGCTAACTTACATCCAATTGGATATATATATCAGGATCTTTCCAACACGAGGTGCTTGCCAAAGGATAAAATGAAAAAGGGAAAGGTGAAGATCACCTTGACTCTTGCATAGGTATAAGACATAAAGTAAAAGATAGGCCCTTCGCAGAGGGAAGCAGAGGTTGACATGTTCTTTTTGGTTAGATGCACAAAATCTTAATGCAAAAGAATGTCACTTTATATTGCCACTTGTGATATGGACCTTTATTATGCAGTTCGTCGCTTTTATTACTTCCATATCACACGATTGTATAAAGCTTATTTTCTCCGCACTAATAAGTCATACATATTTAGAGAGAAATTTGTATTGCTTGCAACATGACAACTTAATTGAAGGATCTTACTCAATCCATAGGTAGGTATGGTGGACTCTCATGGCAAAACTGGGTTTAAGTATATTTGGAAGCACAAGTAGTATCTCTACTTGGTGCAAGGAATTTGGCTAGCATGAGGGGGAAAGGCAATCTCAACACGTTTGAATGATCCATGACAATATATTTTAACTCAGATGTGAGAAAACATAAACCATTATGTTGTCTTCCTTGTCCAACATCAACTCTTTAGCATGTCATACTTTAATGAGTGCTCACAATCATAAAAGATGTCCAAGATAGTATATTTATATGTGAAAACCTCTCTTTCTTTATTACTTCCTATTAATTGCAACGATGACCAAGACTACGTTTGCCAACTCTCAACACCTTTTAAGCCTCATACTTTTTGTGTGTGAAGTCATTACTATCCATAAGATCCATATGAACTCTTTTATTCCTTTTATTCTTTCTGTTTTATGCACTCAAGATCATAGCAAGATAGCAAAGCCCTTGACTCAACACTAATCTTTATTATATATATCTCACAGACTCGATTACATAGAGGGATCACAAAGCAAAACTCAAAACTAATTCATGACAAACTTTATTCTACTAGATCAAGATATTACTAAAAGGATCGAACTAAGAAAAAGGTAAAGATAGGAGTGTGATGGTGATACGATACCGGGGCAAATCCCCCAAGCTTGGCAGTTGCCAAGGGGAGTGCCCATACCCATGTGATTATGTCTCCTTATTCAGAGTTGGTGTTGCGATCTTCTTGGCGATGATGCCCCTCAGGATACGATTCTCCTCCTTGAGATTATTGACCTGTTGCTTGAGGTCCATATTTTCCTGGCGGAGCTTGCCTGTGACGGCTAAAGCTCCTTTTACCCAAGGGTGTTGCATAGCTTCTGGAGAACAAGTGACACTATTTTTCATATTTTCATAAGAAAGAAATTTAACATTGGAAGGGATGACCGAATTTGGAACAGCTGAGCTCTGTAGTTCCCCCATCATGAATCCTGCTCGGAAGCGATAGGTAACTTCTTGATCCTCCTCCATGGCATCTATCCTTCTCAAGTCGGCCTTCATCTCATCCTCCGTTGATGGTCCAAAGTGATAAGCATCGTTGTTTGTTCCTGGACCTGGTGTCGGGTGGGACACCCGACTCTCCCCGACTGACTCTTGAGAAGACATCTTGCTCTAAATCTGTAACAGAAACAGCTCTAAACAAAAACAAAAGACTTTTGCGTGATACGATGGTCAAAACCTTTGGGATATTATATAATGAATTTTTACCGACCAAAAGAAGTATCGTGTACGAAAACGGAGTCCGGAGAGCACATGAGGTGCCCAAGAGGTAGGGGGCGCGCCCAGTAGGGGTGGGCGTGCCCTCCACCCTTGTGGACGCCTCGTGTCCTTCCCGGACTACTTCTTATTTTTCTATTTTCTTAAATATTCCAAAACAGAGAAAAATTGCCATTAGAACTGTTTTGGAGTCGGTTTACTTACCGTACCACATACCTATTCCTTTTCGGAGTCTGAAACATTCTGGAAAGTGTCCCTTATGCATTCCTCCGGGGTTACGGTTTCAGTAATATTAGTTTCAACATTTATGGGGTTACCTAAGATATAATGTTTGATTCTGTGACCGTTCACCACCCTTGGACTTGTGCCTTCGAAGCTGTTGATTTTTATGGCACAGGAACGATAGGCCTCCTCGATAACCTAAGGCCCTTCCCATATAGAGAGAAGTTTTCCTGCAAAAAATCTTAAACGAGAGTTGAAAAGCAAAACGTAATCACCTACGTTAAACTCACGCTTTTGTATCCTTTTGTCATGCCATCTTTTAACTTTTTCTTTAAACAGCTTGGCATTCTCATAGGCTTGGGTTCTTCATTCATCAGGTGAGCTAATGTCAAATAACCTCTTCTCACCGGCAAGTTTGAAATCATAATTGATCTCTTTAATGGCCCAATATGCCTTATGTTCAAGTTCAAGAGGTAAGTGACATGCTTTTACATAAACCATTTTATGCGGAGACATACCCATAGGATTCTTATATGCAGTTCTATAAGCCCATAATGCATCATCAAGTTTCTTGGACCAATTCTTTCTAGATCTATTAACAGTCTTTTGCAAAATTAATTTGAGTTCTCTATTACTCAAATTCTACTTGACCATTAGACTGTGGGTGATATGGAGATGCAATTCTATGATTAACATCATACTTAGCAAGCATTTTACGAAAGGCACCATGAATAAAATGTGAACCACCATTAGTCATTAAGTATCTAGGGACTCCAAACCTCGGAAAAATAACTTCTTTAAGCATCTTAATAGAAGTGTTATGATCAACACTACTAGTTGGAATAGCTTCTACCCACTTAGTAACATAATCAACAGCAACTAAAATATGTGTATATCCATTGGAGGCAGGAAAAGGTCCCATATAATCGAAGCCCCAAACATCAAATGGTTCAATAATAAGAGAAAAATTCATAGGCGTTTCTTGACGTCTACTAATATTACCAATTCTTTGACATTCATCACAAGACAAGACAAACTTACGGGCATCTTTGAAGAGAGTAGGCCAATAAAAACCGGATTGCAATACCTTATGTGCAGTTCTATCTCTAGCATGGTGTCCTCCATATGCCTCGGAGTGACACTTGCATAGGATCTGTTCCCGTTCATGCTCAGGTACACAACGTCTAATAACACCATCTACTCCTTCTTTATAAATGTGTGGGTCATCCCAGAAGTAATGTCTTAAATCATAAAAGAACTTTTTCTTCTGCTGGTATGTGAAACTAGGTGGTATAAATTTAGCAACAATGTAATTAGCATAATCAACATACCACGGAGCAGTACGAGAAATATTTATGACCGCTAATTGTTCATCAGGAAAGCTATCATCAATAGGTAATGGGTCATCAAGAACACTCTCTAACCTAGACAAGTTGTCTACAACGGGGTTCTCTGTTGGGGATCATTGCAGAAATTAAAAAAATTCTATGCATCACCAAGATCAATCTATGGAGTAACTAGCAACAAGAGAGAGGGGAGTGCATCTTCATACCCTTGAAGATCGCAAGACAGAAGCGTTGCAAGAACGCGGATGAAGGAGTCGTACTCGTAGCGATTCAGATCGCGGCGGATTCCGATCTAAGCGAAGAACAACGGCACCTCCGCATTCAACACACGTGCAGCCCGGTGACGTCTCCCACACCTTGATCCAGCAAGGAGGAGGGAGAGGTTGAGGAAGATGGCTCCAGTAGTAGCACGACGGCGTGGTGGTGATGGAGTGGAAGTTCTCCGGCAGGGCTTCGCCAAGCTCACGCGGAGGAGGAGAGGCGTTGGGGAGGGGAGGGTCTGCGCCTTGGATGTGGTGTTGCAGCCCTCCCTCCACCCCTCTATTTATAGGGAGAAGGGGGAAGGGGGCCGGCCCCTCTAGATGAGATCTAGAGGGGGCGGCGGCCAAGGGGGGGGGGGGCTTGCCCCCCAAGCAAGGGGGCGCCCCCTTTATGGCTCCCCCCCCAACCCTAGGCGCATGGGCCCTAGGGGGATGGCGCCTAGCCCACTTAGGGGCTGGTTCCCTTCCACCTACAGCCCATAAGGCCCTCCGGGGCAGGTGGACCCTCCCGGTGGACCCCCGGAACCCCTCCGGTGGTCCCGGTACAATACCGGTATACCCCCGAATATTTCTGGTGACCGTATGATGACTTCCAATATATAAATCTTCACCTCCGGACCATTCTGGAACTCCTCGTGACATCCGGGATCTCATCCGGGACTCCGAACAACATTCGGTAATCACATACAAATCTTCCCTATAACCCTAGCATCATCGAACCTTAAGTGTGTAGACCCTACGGGTTCGGGAATCATGCAGACATGACCGAGACACCTCTGTGGCCAATAACCAACAGTGGGATCTGGATACCCATGTTGGCTCCCACATGTTCCACGATGATCTCATCGGATGAACCATGATGTCAAGGACTCAAGCAATCCCGTATACAATTCCCTTTGTCAATAGGTACATTACTTGCCCGAGATTCGATCGTCGGTATCCCAATACCTCGTTCAATCTCATTACCGGCAAGTCACTTTACTCGTTCTGTAATGCATGATCCCGTGACTAACTACTTAGTCACATTGAGCTCATAATGATGATGCATTACCGAGTGGGCCCAGAGATACCTCTTCGTCATACGGAGTGACAAATCCCAGTCTCGATTCACGCCAACCCAACAGACACTTTTGGAGATACCTCTAGAGCACCTTTATAGTCACCCAGTTACGTTGTGACGTTTGGTACACCCAAAGCACTCCTACGGTATCCGGGAGTTACACAATCTCATGGTCTAAGGAAATGATACTTGACATTAGAAAAGCTTTAGCAAACGAACTACACGATCTTGTGCTATGCTTAGGATTGGGTCTTGTCCATCACATCATTCTCCTAATGATGTGATCCCATTATCAATGACATCCAATGTCCATAGTCAGGAAACCATGACCATCTGTTGATCAACGAGCTAGTCAAACTAGAGGCTCACTAGGGACATGTTGTGGTCTACGTATTCACACATGTATTACAGTTTCCGGTCAATACAATTATAGCATGAATAATAGACAATTATCATGAACAAGGAAATATAATAATAACCATTTTATTATTTCCTCTAGGGCATATTTCCAATAATCTAGTTACACTATGATGAATCAAACACCCATAGAGTTCTGGTGTTGATCATGTTTTGCTCGTGGAAGAGGTTTAGTCAACGGATCTGCGACATTCAGATCCGTATGCACTTTACAAATATCTATGTCTACATCTTGAACATTTTCACAAATGGAGTTGAAGCGACGCTTGATGTGCCTGGTCTTCTTGTGAAACCTAGGCTCCTTGGCAAGGGCAATAGCTCCAGTGTTGTCATAGAAGAGAGTCATCGGGCCCGACGCATTGGGAATAACTCCTAGGTCGGTAATGAACTCCTTCATCCAGGTTGCTTCATGTGCTGCCTCTGAGGCTGCCATGTACTCTGCTTCACATGTGGATCCCGCGACGACGCTTTGCTTGCAACTGCACCAGCTTACTGCCTGACCATTCAAAATATACACGTATCCGGTTTGTGACTTGGAGTCATCTAGATCTGTGTCGAAGCTAGCATCGACTTAACCCTTTACGATGAGCTCTTTGTCACCTCCATAAATGAGAAACATATCCTTAGTCCTTTTCAGGTACTTCGGGATATTCTTAACCGCTGTCCAGTGTTCCATGCCGAGATTACTTTGGTACCTCTCTACCAAACTTACGGCAAGGTTTACATCACGTCTGGTACACAGCATGGCATACGCAATAGACCCTATGGCCGAGGCATAGGGGATGACACTCATCTTTTCTCTATCTTCTGCCGAGGTTGGGCATTGAGCCGAGCTCAATTTCACACCTTACAATACAGGCAAGAACCCCTTCTTGGATTGATCCATATTGAACTTCTTCAATATCTTATCAAGGTATGTGCTTTGTGAAAGACCTATGAGGCATCTTGATCTATCTCTATAGATCTTGATGCCTAATATGTAAGCAGCTTCTCCAAGGTCCTTCATTGAAAAACACTTATTCAAGTAGGCCTTTATGCTATCCAAAAGTTCTATATCATTTCCCATCAATAGTATGTCATCCACATATAATATGAGAATGCTACAGAGCTCCCACTCACTTTCTTGTAAACGCAGGCTTCTCCATAAGTCTGCACAAACCCAAACGCTTTGATCTTTTCATCAAAGTGAATGTTCCAACTCTGAGATGCTTGCACCAGCCCATAGATGGAGCGCTGGAGCTTGCACACCTTGTTAGCATTCTTAGGATCGACAAAACCTTCCAGCTGCATCACATACAATTCTTCCTTGAGGAAACCGTTAAGGAATGCCATTTTGACGTCCATTTGCCATATCTCATAATCATAGAATGCAGCAATTGCTAACAAGATTCAGACGGACATCAGCTTCGCTATGGGTGAGAAGGTCTCATCGTAGTCAACCCCTTGAACTTGTCGGTAACACTTAGCGACAAGCCGAGCTTTATAGATGGTAACATTACCATCCATGTCCGTCTTCTTCTTAAAGGTCCATTTATTTTCTATTTCTCGCCGATCATCGGGCAAGTCTGTCAAAGTCCATACTTTGTTTTCATACATGGATCCTATCTCGTATTGCATGGCTTCAAGCCATTTGTTGGAATCTAGGCCCGCCATCGCTTCTTCATAGTTCGAAGGTTCACCATTGTCTAACAACATGATTTCCAGGACAGGGTTGCCATACCATTCTAGTGTGGAACGTGTCCTTGTGGACCTACAAAGTTCAGTAGCAACTTGATCTGAAGTACCTTTATCATCATCATTAACTTCCTCTCTAGTCGGTGCAGGCACCACAGAAACATCTTCCTGAGCTGCGCTACTTTCCGGTTCAAGAGGCAATACTTCATCAAGTTCTACCTTCCTCCCACTTACTTCTTTCGAGAGAAACTCTTCCTCCATAAAGGACCCGTTCTTGGCAACAAAGATCTTGCCTTCGGATCTGAGGTAGAAGGTATAACCAATGGTTTCCTTAGGATATCCTATGAAGACGCATTTTTCCGACTTGGGTTCGAGCTTTTCAGGTTGAAGTTTCTTGACATAAGCATCGCATCCCCAAACTTTTAGAAATGACTGCTTAGGTTTCTTCCCAAACCATAATTCATATGGTGTCGTCCCAACGGGTTTAGGCGGTGCCCTATTTAAAGTGAATGTAGTTGTCTCTAAAGCGTATCCCCAAGATGATAGTGGTAAATCAGTAAGAGACACCATAGATCACACCATATCCAATACAGTGCGATTACGACGTTCGGACACACCATTACGCTGAGGTGTTCTAGGTGGAGTGAGTTGTGAAACAATTCCACATTTCCTTAAGTGCGTACCAAACTCGTGACTCAAATATTCTCCCCCATGATCTGATCGTAAGAACTTTATTTTTCTGTCACGTTGATTCTCCACCTCACTCTGAAATTCCTTGAACTTCTCAAAGGTCTCAGGCTTGTGTTTCATCAAGTAAACATACCCATATCTACTTAAGTCATCAGTGGGGGTGAGAACAAAACGATAGCCTCCACGAGCCTTGATAACCCACAAGTGTAGGGGATCGCAACAGCTTTCGAGGGTAAAGTATTCAACCCAAATTTATTGATTCGACACAAGGTGAGCCAAAGAATATTCTTGAGTATTAGCAGTTGAGTTGTCAATTCAACCACACCTGGATAACTTAGTATCTGCATCAAAGTATTTATTAGCAAAATAGTATGATAGTAATGGTAATGGTGATAAAATGTAAAGATAGTAATAGCAATATTTTTGGTGTTTTGTAGTGATTGTAACAGCAGCAACGGAAAAGTAAATAAGCGAAGAACAATATGTGAAACACTCGTACGCAATGGATCAGTGATGGATAATTATGCCGGATGCGATTACTCATGTAATAGCTATAACATAGGGTGACACAGAACTAGCTCCAGTTCATCAATGTAATGTAGGCATGTATTCCGTAAATAGTCATATGTGCTTATGGAAAAGAACTTGCATGACATCTCTTGTCCTACCCTCCCGTGGCAGCGGGGTCCTAGTGGAAACTAAGGGATATTAAGGCCTCCTTTTAATAGAGAACCGGACCAAAGCATTAACACATAGTGAATACATGAACTCCTCAAACTACGATCATCACCGAGAAGTATCCCGATTATTGTCACTTCGGGGTGTCGGATCATAACACATAATAGGTGACTATAGACTTGCAAGATAGGATCAAGAACACACATATATTGATGAAAACATAATAGGTTCAGATCTGAAATCATGGCACTCGGGCCCTACTGACAAGCATTAAGCATAGCAAAGTCATAGCAACATCAATCTCAGAACATAGTGGATACTAGAGATCAAACCCTAACAAAACTAACTTGATTACATGGTAAATCTCATCCAACCCATCACCGTCCAGCAAGCCTACGATGGAATTACTCAAGCACGGCGGTGAGCATCATGAAATTGGTGATGGAGGATGGTTGATGATGACGACGGCGACGAATCCCCCTCTCCGGAGCCCCGAACGGACTCCACATCAGCCCTCCCGAGAGAGATTAGGGCTTGGCGGCGGCTCCGTGTCGTAAAACGCGATGAACTTTCTCTCTGATTTTTTCTCCGCGAGACGGAATATATGGAGTTGGAGTTGAGGTCGGTGGAGGTCCAGGGGGCCCACGAGATAGGGGGCGCGCCTTACAGGGGGGGCACGCCCCCTGTCTCGTGGACAGGCCCTGGGCCCCCTGGTGTATTTCTTTCGCCCAGAAATTCTTATTAATTCCAAAAAGTGCCTCTATGGATTTTCAGGAAATTCCAAGAACTTTTCTTTTCTACACATAAAACAACATCATGGCAGTTCTGCTGAAAACAGCGTCAGTCCGGGTTAGTTTCATTCAAATCATGCAAGTTAGAGTCCAAAACAAGGGCAAGAGTGTTTGGAAAAGTAGATACGTTGGAGACGTATCAACTCCCCCAAGCTTAAACCTTTGCTTGTCCTCAAGCAATTCAGTTGATAAACTGAAAGTGACAAAGAAAAACTTTTACAAACTCTATTTGCTCTTGTTGTTGTAAACATGCAAAGCCATCATTCAGGTTTCAACAAATATTATGAACTAACCATATTCACAATAACACTTAGGTCTCACAATTACTCATATCAATAACATAATCAGCTAGCGAGCCATAATAATAAAACTCGGATGAAAACACTTTCTCAAAACAATCATAACATGATATAACAAAATGGTATCTCGCTAGCCCTTTCTGAGACCGCAAAACATAAATGCAGGGCACCTTTAAAGATCAAGGACTGACTAAACATTGTAATTCATGGTAAAAGAGATCCAGTCAAGTCATACCCAATATAAACCAATAGTAATGAACGCAAATGACAGTGTGCTCTCCAGCGGGTGCTTTTTAATAAGAAGTGATGACTCAACATAAAAATAAATAGATAGGCCCTTCGCAGAGGGAAGCAGAGATTTGTAGAGGTGCCAGAGCTTGAATTTTAAAATAGAGATTGAATAACATTTTGAGCGGCATACTTTCGCTGTTAACGGAACAACTATGAGATGGTTGTATCTTCCATACTACGTGCATTATAGGCAGTTCCCACGCAGAATGGTAAAAGTTTATACTCCCCCGACCACCAACAGGCATCAATCCATGGCTTGCTCGAAACAATGAGTGCCTCCAACTAACAACAGCCCTGGGGGAGTTTTGTTTAATTATTTTGATTTGCTTTGATCTTTTTGGATCATGGGACTGGGCATCCCGGTTACCGGACCTTTCTCATGAATGAGGAGCGGAGTCCACTCCTCTGAGAATAACCCACCTAGCATGGAAGATATAGGCAGCCCTAGTGGAAACATGAGCGGCTAGAGCATACAAAATAGAATTTCATTTGAAGGTTTAGAGTTTGGCACATACAAATTTACTTGGAACGGCAGGTAAATACCGCATATAGGAAGGTATGGTGGACTCATATGGAGCAACTTTGGGGTTTAAGGAGTTTGGATGCACAAGCAGTATTCCCGCTTAGTATAGGTGAAGGCTAGCAAAAGACTGGGAAGCGACTAACTGAAAGAGCGACAACAGCCATAAACATGCATTAAAACTAATTCACACCAAGTACAAACATGAGTAGGATATAATCCACCATGAACATAAATATCGTGAAGGCTATGTTTATTTTGTTTCAACTACATGCGTGAACATGTGCCAAGTCGAGTCACTCAATTCATTCAAAGGAGGATACCATCCCATCATACCACATCATAATCATTCTAATAGCATGTTGGCACGCAGGGTAAACCATTATAACTCAAAGCTAATCAAGCATGGCACAAGCAACTATAATCTCTAAATGTTATTGCAAATATGTTTACTTCATAATAAGATGAATCAAGAACAATGAACTCATCATATTTACAAAAACAAGAGAGGTCGAGTTCATACCAGCTTTTCTCATCCCAATAAGTCCATCATATATCATCATTATTACCTTTCACTTGCACGACCGAACAATGTGTATAATAATAAAAGTGTACATGCATTGGACTAAGCTGGAATCTGCAAGCATTCAACTCAAAAGAGAAGACAAGTAATATGGGCTCTAAATTAAATAAACAATCATGCATATGAGAGCCACTAAACATTTTCAATATGGTCTTCTCGACCCCTCAAAGGAAAGAAAAGAAAATAAAACTATTTACACGGGAAAGCTCCCAACAAGTAAAAGAAGAACGAGAAATATTTTTGGGTTTTTCATTTTAATTCTACTACAAGCATGTAAATTAAGCTAACTAATTTTCTTGGTTTTTCTCAAGGTTTATCAAACACACAAGAAGAAAACTAGAAAAAGAAATTTAAACTAACATGGATAATACAATGAAAGAGTATGAGCACCAACAACTAGTGTGTGAACATGAATGTAAAGTCGGTGAGAAATACGTACTCCCCCAAGCTTAGGATTTTGGCCTAAGTTGGTCTAATACCAGGGACCTCCACTACTCTCCCCGGTGTAATGAGAGGTGTAATTAGGATACCACTGGCTGGTCATCTCCGGATCCCATTGGACAGATGATGCACGATAAGGGTCCAGTTCAGGTTCCGCTCAGGTTCAGGTTCTGGAGTAAAAGCTTGGGCTCGATGATTGTTCACCGCTTCCGGTGTGACGAGAAATTTTTCTGCAAGCAAATCAAACAACAGAGGCGCAGGCAAAATAATAATCTCAAAGTGTTTCTTATTGAATCTAAGTTTATACAAGAGCTTCCTCTCTTTGTTGTCGACAATAAACTTGTGTGCTACCATGCTCTTGTAATCTAAAATGTGAGGAGGTAATGTTGTCTCCTCTTTCTCAAGATGCCTAATAGGTATCCTAAAATGTCTAGCAAGACGTGAAGCATAGATACCTCCAAATATGGGGCCTTTTGTACGATTCAGGGCTAGCCGCTTAGCAACGACGGCACCCATACTAAGAGTATTGTCTCCAAGCAAGGCATGTTGAAGAATGATAATATCAGGAACACTTAAGTTTCCACTATTTCCATGACCAATCAAGCATCTACTAGCAAATATAGCAAAGTATCGTAAAACAGGAAAGTGTATGCTAGAGATTTTTGCCTCGGAACCTTTCTTTGGCTCCTCTACATCTATAGTGTTAACAAAGCCCTCCACATCTTCACGATGGGGTTCCTCTAATTCTCCCCCAAAAGGTATCTTACATACCGCGCAAAAGTCACGTAAAGTCATTTCTCTGAATTCATCATATAAATGAAATGATACTGAAGGTGGTGACTTCTTAGGATAATAATAAAAGTTTTGCACGAAAGTATTGGTAAGCAAGAGATACTGATCTATTCGGTCGAGGAGAAAATTGTTGAGGCTTGCACTCTCAATCAAAGAATAAAAATCTTCATGAATTCCAGCTTCTTTCAAGAAATTATCACATGGCCATTCACACGACTGTACTTCCGCTAAGCGAGGAAGATTATACTTGGCTTTTTCCTTCTCTTTAGCTTGTTTTTCCTGAGAACCATGGCTAGAAGAGACCCTCAAAAGTCTCCGTAACATTTTCTGAAAATTTCTGAAATTTTAGTAACTTCAAAATAAAAGTGAGTAAAGCTTAACAAGAATGGTAGCAACTACTCCTACAAGTGCCTAGAGCCTATATCATGCATTAGAATTACTTGGAACCTCATAAATTTAACATGCACGCTCAAGAACAGGGTCACCAAGGAAGCAAGGATTTGCAATGAGTAAAGCACTAGAACAAAAACTAAATGGACCAATGGAGGAGTCACATACCAAGCAACAATCTCCCAAAGCAGTTTTGTGAATGGAGCTTTGAGCAAGGAGATCGAAAATCGCAGCAAAATGAGCTAGAACTCGTGCTTGAGCTAGATGGGGATTTTTTTGGGTAGAAGATGGAGTGTGTGGGTGTTGGCATAAGTGGAGGGGGGCTACCAGGGACCCACAAGACAGGGGGCGCGCCCTCCACTCTCGTGGTCTGGTGCTTGCCCCTCCTGCAGTGTTTTCAGTGCCTAAAATCCTCAAATATTCCATAAAAATCATACTAAATTTGCAAGGCATTTGGAGCACTTTTATTTTTGGACTATTTTTTATTGCATGGATAATTGAGAAAACAGACGGATAATACTATTTTTGCTTTATTTAATCTAGAAGACAGAAAGTAAAAAGAGGGTACAAAAGGGTATGCCTTCTAGTTTCATCCATCTCGTGATCGTCAAAATGAACCCACTAACAAGGTTGATCAAGTCTTGTTAACAAATTGTTTCCGAATAGCACGGAATCGGAGAAATTTCGAATAACACTAAGTTACCTCAACGGGGATATGAAAATCCCCAACAATAAGAATATCATACTTTTTCTTGACAGTAGGGAGAAGAAATTCAGAACCTCCAATAATAATTGATGGAATTTTCTTAATAGTATTTATGCTATGAACTTGGATTTGCTTCCTCGGAAAATGTACCGTGTGCTCATTTCCGTTAACATGAAAGGTGACATGGCCCTTGTTGCAATCAATAACAGCTCCTGCAGTATTTAAAAAGGGTCTACCAAGAATAATAGACATACTATCGTCCTCGGGAATATCAAGAATAACGAAGTATGTTAAGATAGTAACATTTGCAACAACAACAGGCACGTCCTCACAAATGCCCACAGGTATAGCAGTTAATTTGTCAGCCATTTGCAAAGCTATCTCAGTAGGTGTCAACTTACTTAATTCAAGTCTACGGTACAAGGAAAGAGGCATAACACTAACACCGGCTCCTAAATCACATAAAGCAGTTTTAACATAATTTCTTTTAATAGAGCAAGGTATAGTGGGTACTCCGGGATCACCAAGTTTCTTAGGTATTCCACCCTTAAAGGTATAGTTGGCAAGCATGGTGGAAATCTCAGTTTCAGGTATTTTCCTCTTATTAGTGATGATATCTTTCATATATTTAGCATAAGGGTTTGTTTTAAGCATATCAGTTAAGCGCATGCATAAGAAAATAGGTCTAATCATTTCAGCAAAACGCTCAAAGTCCTCATCATCCTTTGACTTGGATGGTTTAGGAGGAAAGGGCATGGGTTTCTGAACCCATGGTTCTCTTTCTTTACCATGCTTCCTAGCAACAAAATCTCTCTTATCATAACGTTGGTTTCTTGATTGTGGGTTATCAAGACCAATAGCAGGATCAATTTCTATATCATTGTTATTGCTAGGTTGAGCATCTACATGAACATCATTATTAGCATTATCATCAGGTTCATGTTCATCTCTGGATTGTGTTTCAGCATCAGAGATAGAAGTATTATTAGGATTCTCAGGTATTTCTACATTAGGTTCACTAGAAGTTTGCAATGTCCTATCATTCTTCTTTTTCTTCTTCTTAGAAGATCTAGGAGCATCTAGATTATTATTCTGAGAATCTTGTTCAATTCTTTTAGGGTGGCCTTCAGGATACAAAGGTTCCTGAGTCATTCTACCAGTTCTAGTAGCCACTCTAATAGCAAAGTCATTTTTATTATTTAATTCAGCTAGCAATTCGTTCTGAGCCTTAAGTACTTGTTCAGCTTGAGTAGCAATCATGGAAGCATGTTTACTAGTGAGTTTAAGTTCACTTTTAACTCTAGCTACATAATCATTCAAGCGTACTATCATATAAGAATTATTCTTCAATTGTCTACCAACATAATCATTGAAATTTGCTTGTCTATTCATGAAATCATCAAATTCATCTAAGCAAGGGCTATGAAATTTGCTTGTCTATAATGGACTAACCGATGCTTCCAAGGACTACGTGTGTCGGGTTATCAAGACAATGTGTTTCTTCAATAGGCGATATGTTAAGACCATGTATTTCTTCAATAGGAGGTAAATTATTAACATCTTCAGCTTTAATACCTTTTTCTTTCATTGATTTCTTTGCCTCTTGCATATCTTCAGGACTGAGAAATAGAACACCTCTCTTCTTCGGAGTGGGTTTAGGAATAGGCTCAGGAGTTGGCTCAATTGGTTCAGGAATTGGCTCAGGGAGAGTCCAATTATTTTCATTAGTCAACATATTATTCAATAGTAACTCAGCTTCATCGACTGTTCTTTCCCTGAAAACACAACCAGCACAACTATCCAAGTAGTCCTTGGAAGCATCGGTTAGTCCATTATAGAAGATATCAAGTATTTCATTTTTCTTAAGTGGATGATCCGGCAAAGCATTAAGTAATCGGAGAAGCCTCCCCCAAGCTTGTGGGAGACTCTCTTCTTTTATTTGCACAAAATTATATATTTCCCGCAAGGCAGCTTGTTTCTTATGAGCAGGAAAATATTTAGCAGAGAAGTAATAAATCATATCCTGGGGACTACGCACACAACCAGGAGCAAGAGAATTATACCAAGTCTTAGCATCACCCTTTAATGAGAACGGGAATATCTTAAGGATATAAAAGTAGCGAGATCTATCATCATGAGTAAACAGGGTAGCTATATCATTCAACTTGGTAAGATGTGCCACAACAGTTTCAGATTCAAGGCCATAAAAAGGATCAGATTCTACCAAAGTAATAATTTCAGGATCAATAGAGAATTCATAATCCTTATCAGTAACACAGATAGGTGAAGTAGCAAAAGCAGGGTCAGGTTTCATTCTAGCATTAAGAGACTGCTGCTTCCATTTAGCTAATAGTTTCTTAAGATCATATCTATCTTTGCAGGCAAAAATAGCTTCAGCAGCTTCTTTATTCATAACATAACCCTCAGGAACAACTGGCAATTCATAATCATTCGGAGAACGTTCATCATCACTATCATCAATAATAGCATCTTCAATAGTTTCATTCTGTCTAGCCCTAGCAAGTTGTTCATCAAGAAATTCACCTAATAGCACAGTAGTATTACGCACAGAAGTAGTTTCATCATGCATAGCGGATGTAGCATCATCAATAACATGCGACATATCAGAATTCATAGCAGTAGCAGGTTTAGGTGTCACAAGCCTACTAATAACAGAAGGAGAATCTAGTGCAAAGCTAGATGGCAGTTCCTTACCTCCCTTGTAGTTGAGGGATAGATCTTGGTTTTAGAGTCTTTCAAATTCTTCATAGTGATCAACAGATATAAATCCCAGGTGACTCAAAGAATATAGCTATGCTCCCCGGCAACAGCGCCAGAAATTAGTCTTGATAACCCACAAGTGTAGGGGATCGCAACAGCTTTCGAGGGTAAAGTATTCAACCCAAATTTATTGATTCGACACAAGGGGAGCCAAAGAATATTCTTGAGTATTAGCAGTTGAGTTGTCAATTCAACCACACCTGGATAAGTTAGTATCTGCAGCAAAGTATTTAGTAGCAAAATAGTATGATAGTAATGGTAACGGTGATAAAAGGTAAAGATAGTAATAGCAATATTTTTGGTGTTTTGTAGTGATTGTAACAGCAGCAACGGAAAAGTAAATAAGCGAAGAACAATATGTGAAAAGCTCGTAGGCAATGGATCAGTGATGGATAATTATGCCGGATGCGATTCCTCATGTAATAGGTATAACATAGGGTGACACAGAACTAGCTCCAGTTCATCAATGTAATGTAGGCATGTATTCCATAAATAGTCATACGTGCTTATGGAAAAGAACTTGCATGACATCTTTTGTCCTACCCTCCCATGGCAGTGGGGTCCTAGTGGAAACTAAGGGATATTAAGGCCTCCTTTTAATAGAGAACCATACCAAAGCATTAATACATAGTGAATACATGAACTCCTCAAACTACGATCATCACCGAGAAGTATCCCGATTATTGTCACTTCGGGGTTGTCGGATCATAACACATAATAGGTGACTACAGACTCGCAAGATAGGATCAAGAACACACATATATTGATGAAAACATAATAGGTTCAGATCTTAAATCATGGCACTCGGGCCCTAGTGACAAGCATTAAGCATAGCAAAGTCATAGCAACATCAATCTCAGAACATAGTGGATACTAGGGATCAAACCCTAACAAAACTAACTTGATTCATGGTAAATCTCATCCAACCCATCACCGTCTAGCAAGCCTATGATGGAATTACTCACGCACGGTGGTGAGAATCATGAAATTGGTGATGGAGGATGGTTGATGATGACGACGGCGACGAATCCCCCTCTCCGGAGCCCCGAACGGACTCCAGATCAGCCCTCCCGAGAGAGATTAGGGCTTTGTGGCGGCTCCGTGTCGTAAAATGCAATGAAACTTTCTCTCTGATTTTTTTCTCTGCGAGACGGAATATATGGAATTAAAGTTGAGGTCGGTGGAGGTCCAGGGGGGCCACGAGATAGGGGGCGCACCCTACAGGTGGGGGCATGTCTCATGGACAGGCCCTGGGCCTCCTGGTGTATTTCTTTCGCCTAGAAACTCTTATTAATTCCAAAAAGTGCCTTTGTGGATTTTCAGGACATTCCGAGAACTTTTCTTTTCTACACATAAAACAACATCATGGCAGTTCTCCTGAAAACATCGTCAGTCCGGGTTAGTTTCATTCAAATCATGCAAGTTAGAGTCCAAAACAAGGGCAAAAGTGTTGGGAAAAGTAGATACATTGGAGACGTATCAAGCCTCAACGCTTATTGGACCGCACACATTAGTATGTATGATTTCCAATAAGTTGGTTGCTCGCTCCATTGTTCCGGAGAATGGAGTCTTGGTCATTTTTCCCATGAGGCATGGTTCGCACGTGTCAAATGATTCGTAATCAAGAGACTCCAAAAGTCCATCTGCATGGAGCTTCTTCATGCGCTTGACACCAATGTGACCAAGGCGGGAGTGCCACAGGTATGTGGGACTATCATTATCAATCTTACATCTTTTGGTATTCACACTATGAATATGTGTAACATCACATTCGAGATTCATTAAGAATAAACCATTGACCAGCAGGGCATGACCATAAAACATATCTCTCATATAAATAGAATAACCATTATTCTCGGATTTAAATGGGTAGCCATCTCATATTAAACGAGATCCAGATACAATGTTCATGCTTAAAGCTGGCACTAAATAATAATTACTAAGGTTTAAAACTAATCCCGTAGGTAAATGTAGAGGTAGCGTGCCGACGGCGATCACATTGACCTTGGAACCATTCCCGACGCGCATCGTCACCTTGTCCTTCGCCAGTCTCCGCTTATTCCGCAGCTCCTGTTTTGAGTTACAAATATGAGCAACCGCACCGGTATCAAATACCCAGGAGCTACTACGAGTACTGGTAAGGTACACATCAATAAATGTATATCACATATAACTTTGGTGTTGCCGGCCTTCTTGTCCGCTAAGTACTTGGGGCGGTTCCGCTTCCATTGACCGTTTCCCTTGCAATAAAAGCATTCAGTCTCAGGTTTGGGTCCATGCTTTGGCTTCTTCCCGGCAACTGGCTTACCGGGCGCGGCAACTCCCTTGCCGTCCTTCTTGAAGTTCTTCTTACCCTTGCCTTTCTTGAAACTAGTGGTTTTATTGACCATCCACACTTGATGTTCCTTTTTGATCTCCACCTCCGCTGATTTTAGCATTGAAAAGACCTCAGGAATGGTTTTCACCATCCCCTGCATATTTTAGTTCATTACAAAGCTCTTGTAGCTAGGTGGGAGCGACTGAAGGATTATGTCAATGACCGCGTCATCCGGGAGATTAACTCCCAGCTGAGACAAGCGGTTGTGCAACCCAGGCATTTTGAGTATGTGCTCGCTGACAGAACTATTCTCCTCTATCTTTCAACTGTACAACTTGTCGGAGACTTCATATCTCTCGACCCGGGCATGAGCTTGGAAAACCATTTTCAGCTCTTGGAACATTTCATATGCTCTGTGCTGCTCAAAACGCTTTTGGAGCCCCCGTTCTAAGCTGTAAAGCATGCGGCACTGAACCAGGGAGTAATCATCACCATGCGACTGTCAGGCGTTCATAACGTCTTGAGTTGCTGGGAAAACGGGTGCTTCACCTAGCGATGCATCTAGGACATATGCTCTTTTGGCAGCTATGAGGATGATCCTCAAGTTTCAGACCCAGTCTGTATAGTTGCTACCATCGTCTTTCAGCTTGGTTTTCTCTAGGAACGCGTTGAAGTTGAGGGCAACATTAGCGTGGGCCATTTGATCTACAAGACATATTGCAAAGATTTTAGACTAAGTTCATGATAAATAAGTTCATCTAATCAAATTATCTAATGAACTCCCACTCAGATAGACATCCCTCTAGTCATCCAAGTGATACATGATCCGAGTCAACTAGGTCGTGTCCGGTCATCATGTGAGACGGACTAGTCATCATCGGTGAACATCTTCATGTTGATCGTATCTTCTATATGACTCATGTTAGACCTTTCGGTCTCTTGTGTTCCAAGGCCATGTCCGTACATGCTAGGCTCGTCAAGTCCACCTAAGTGTTTTGCATGTGTAAATCTAGATTACACCCGTTGTATGCGAACGTTAGTATCTATCACACCCGATCATCATGTGGTGCTTCAAAACAATAAACTTTCGCAACGGCGCACAGTTAGGGGGAACACTTTCTTGAAATTTTATGAGGGGTCATCTTATTTATGCTACCGTCTTTCCAAGCAAATAAGATACAAAAACATGATAAACATCACATGCAATCAAATAGTGACATGATATGGCCAGTATCATTTTGCTACTTTTGATCTCCATCTTCGGGGCGCCATGATCATCATCATCACCGGCATGACCACCATGATCTCCATCATCGTGATCTCCATCATCGTATCTCCATGAAGTTGTCTCGCCAACTATTAATTCTACTACTATGGCTAACGGTTTAGCAATAAAGTAAAGTAATTACATGGCGTTATTCAATGACACGCATGTCATATAATAAATAAAGACAACTCCTATGGCTCCTGCCGATTGTCATGCTCATCGACATGCAAGTCGTGATTCCTATTACAAGAACATGATTAATCTCATACATCACATATATTTCATTCATCACATCCTTTTTGGCCATATCACATCACATGACATATGCTACAAAAACAAGTTAGACATCCTCTAATTGTTGTTGCAAGTTTTTATGTGGCTGCTATAGGTTTGTAGCAAGAACGTTTTTTACCTACGCCAAAAACCACAATGTGATATGCCAATTGCTATTTACCCTTCATAAGGACCCTTTTCATCGAATCCAATCCGACTAAAGTGGGAGAGACAGACACCCGCTAGCCACCTTATGCAACTAGTGCATGTCAGTCGGTGGAACCTGTCTCACGTAAGCGTACGTGTAAGGTCGGTCCAGGCCGCTTCATCCCACGATGCCGCCGAAACAGGATAAGACTAGTAGTGGCAAGTAAATTGACAAAATCAACGCCCACAACAAACTTGTGTTCTACTCGTGCATAGAAACTACACATAGACCTAGCTCATGATGCCACTGTTGGGGATCATTGCAGAAATTAAAAAAATTCTACGCATCACCAAGATCAATCTATGGAGTAACTAGCAATGAGAGAGAGGGGAGTGTATCTTCATACCCTTGAAGATCGCGAGACGGAAGCGTTGCAAGAACGCGGATGAAGGAGTCGTACTCGTAGCGATTCAGATCGCGGCGGATTCTGATCTAAGCGCCGAACAACGGCACCTTTGCGTTCAACACACGTGCAGCTCAGTGACGTCTCTTGCACCTTGATCTAGCAAGGAGGAGGGAGAGGTTGAGGAAGATGGCTCCAGCAGCAGCACGACAGCGTGGTGGTGATGGAGTGGCAGTTCTTCGGCAGGGCTTCACCAAGCTCACGCGGAGGAGGAGAGGTGTTGGGGAGGGGAGGGGATGCGCCTTGGATGTGGTGCTGCAGCCCTCCCTCCACCCCTCTATTTATAGGGAGAAGGGGGAAGGGGATCGGCCCCTCTAGATGAGATCTAGAGGGGGGGCAAGGGGGAGGAGGCTTGCCCCCCAAGCAAGGGGGCGCCCCCTTTAGGGTCCCTCCCCCAACCCTAGGCGCATGGAACCTAGGGGGGATGGCGCCCAGCCCACTTAGGGTCTGGTTCCCTTCCACCTACAGCCCATAAGGCCCTCCGGGGCAGATGGACCCTCCCGGTGGTCCCGGTACAATACCGGTATACCCCCAAATATTTCTGGTGACCGTATGATGACTTCCCATATATAAATCTACACCTTTGGACCATTTCGTAACTCCTCGTGACGTCCGGGATCTCAACTGGGACTCCTAACAACATTCGGTAATCACATACAAATCTTCCCTATAACCCTAGCGTCATCGAACCTTAAGTGTGTAGACCCTACGGGTTCGGGAATCATGCAGACATGACCAAGACAGCTCTGTGGCCAATAACCAACAGCGGGATCTGGATACCCATGTTGGCTCACACATGTTCCACGATGATCTCATCGGATGAACCATGATGTCAAGGATTCAAGCAATCCCGTATACAATTCCCTTTGTCAATCGGTACGTTACTTGCCCGAGATTCGATCGTCGGTATCCCAATACCTTGTTCAATCTTGTTACCGGCAAGTCACTTTACTTGTTCCGTAATGCATGATCCCGTGACTAACTACTTAGTCACATTGAGCTCATTATGATGATGCATTACCGAGTGGGCCTAGAGATACCTCTCCGTCATACGGAGTGACAAATCCTAGTCTCGATTCGCGCCAACCCAATAGACACTTTTGGAGATACCTGTAGAGCACCTTTATAGTCACCAGTTACGTTGTGACGTTTGGTACACCCAAAGCACTCCTACGGTATCCGGGAGCTACACAATCTCATGGTCTAAGGAAATGATACTTGGCATTAGAAAAGCTTTAGCAAACGAACTACACGATCTTGTGCTATGCTTAGGATTGGGTCTTGTCCATCACATCATTCTCCTAATGATGTGATCCCGTTATCAATGACATCCAATGTCCATAGTCAGGAAACCATGACCATCTGTTGATCAACGAGCTAGTCAACTAGAGGCTCACTAGGGACATGTTGTGGTCTACATATTCACACATGTATTGCGGTTTCCGGGCAATACAATTATAGCATGAATAATAGACAATTATCATGAACAAGGAAATATAATAATAACCATTTTACTATTGCCTCTAGGGCATATTTCCAACATTCTCAGCTCCCTTTCTATCAATAATATGCAAATCAAATTCTTGGAGCAAGAGAACCCATCTAATAAGTCTAGGTTTAGCATCTTTCTTTTCCATAAGGTATTTAATAGCAGCATGATCAGTGTGAATAGTTACTTTAGAATCAACAATATAAGGTCTGAACTTATCACAAGCAAATACAACTACTAAGAATTCTTTTTCAGTAGTAGCATAATTTCTCTAGGCAGTGTCTAGAGTTTTACTAGCATATTGAATAACATTTAATTTCTTATCAACTCTTTGTCCTAAAACAGCACCTACAGCATAATCGCTAGCATCACACATAATTTCAAAAGGTAAATTCATAGGTGCAGTGATCAAAGCTTTCTTAAGTATTTCAAATGCTTCTACACAATCATCATCGAAGACAAAAGGAATATCTTTTTGCAATAAATTAGTCAGAGACCTAGAGACTTTAGGAAAGTCCTTAATGAACCTTCTATAAAAACCAGCATGACCAAGGAAACTTCTTATACCTTTAATGTCCTTGGGACACGACATCTTTTCAATAGCATCAACTTTAGATTGATCAACTTTGATACCTCTTTCAGAAATTTTATGCCCCAAGACAATGCCTTCATTAACCATAAAGTGGCACTTTTCTCAATTCAAGATGAGACTAGTGTCTTCGCATCTCTGCAAAACTCGATCAAGGTTGCTCAAACAATCATCAAAAGAGGATCCATAAACGTAGAAATCATCCATGAACACCTCACAAATCTTTTCACAAAAGTTAGAGAATATAGCCATAATGCATCTTTGAAAGGTAGCAGGTGCATTACATAAACCAAAAGGCATACATCTATAAGCAAAAGTAACGAAAGGGCAAGTAAAAGTAGTCTTTGCTTGATCGTCCACTGACATAGGTATTTGAGAGAAACCAGAATAACCATCTAGAAAGTAGAAATGTGTATGTTTGGATAATCTTTCTAGCATTTGATCAATAAAAAGGTAAAGGGTAATGATCTTTCTTAGTAGCTTTATTTAATTTACGAAAATCAATTACCATCCTATAACCTGTAATAATTATTTGCGGGATCAATTCATCTTTATCATTAGGGACTACAGTAATACCTCCCTTCTTAGGGACACAATGGACAGGACTTACCCACTCGCTATCAGCAACGGGATAAATTATACCTGCCTCAAGGAGCTTTAGTATTTCCTTTCTTACCACTTCTTTCATGTTAGGATTTAACCATCGTTGATGATCTCTAACTGGTTTGGCGTCTTCGTCCAACTTAATTTTGTGTTCGCATAGAGTGGGACTAATGCCCTTAAGATCATCCAGAGTATATCCAATAGCAGCATGATGCTTCTTCAGAGTTTTCAATAATCTTTCCTCTTCCTGCTCTGAAAGGTTAGCACTAATAATAACAGGATATATCTTCTTTTCATCAAGATAAGCATATTTAAGATTATCAGGTAAAGGTTTAAGCTCAAACACAGGATCACCCTTGGGTGGAGGGGGATCCCCTAGGATTTCAACAGGTAAATTGTGTTTCAAAATAGGACCCTGTTTAAAGAATACTTCATCTATTTCCCTTCTTTCATTCATAAACATATCATTTTCATTGTCTAGCAAATATTGTTCTAACGGATCAGTAGGAGGCACGGCAATAGAAGCAAGGCCAATAATGTCATCCTTACTAGGCAATTCTTTATCATGGGTTTGTCTACGAAACTTAGCAAAATTAAACTCATGTTTCATATCCCCCAAGCCAATTGTAAACAACATCCTTTTCACAATCAATCTTAGCATTAACAGTATTCAAGAAGGGTCTACCAAATATAATGGGACAAAAGCTATCTTGTGGGGAACCAAGAACAAGAAAATCAGCAGGATATTTAACTTTCCTACCCAAGACTTCAACATCTCTAACAATCCCTATTGGTGAAATAGTATCTCTATTTGCAAGCTTAATAGTAACATCAATATCTTCTATTTTAGCGGGTGCAATATCATGCATAATTTCTTGATATAAGGAAATAGGTATTGCACTTGCACTAGCACCCATATCACATAAGCCATGATAACAATGATCTCCTATTTTAACAGAAATAACAGGCATGCCTACGACAGGTCGATGTATCTAAGCATCGGGTCTAGCAATATTAGCAGCTTCCTCACAGAAATAAATAACATGCCCATCAATATTATCAGCCAAGGGATCTTTAACCATAGCAATACTAGGTTCAACTTTAATTTGCTCAGGAGGTGTATATGTTCTAGTATTACTCTTACGAACAACAGTTGAAGCTTTAGCATGATCCTTTATCCTAACAGGAAAAGGTGGGTTCTCAACATAAGTAGTAGGAACAATAGGATCATTATAAGTGATAGTATTTTCTTCAACTATAATAGGTGCAACTATTTTTACTTCAGTGGGAGGATTATATTTAAACCACTTCTCCTTAGGGAGATCAACATGAGTAGCAAAAGATTCACATAAAGAAGCTACTATCTCAGAGTCAAGTCCATATTTAGTGTTAAATCCACAAAAAGCATCGGTATCCATAAAAGACTTAACACAATCAAACTTAGGTTTCATACCTGACTCCTTACCATCGTCGGAACCCCAATCTTCAGAGTTGCGTTTAATTCTTTCCAATAAATCCCACTTGAATTCGATAGTCTTAAGCATATAGGAACCAGCACAAGAAGTATCAAGCATGGTGCGATCATTGAGAGAAAGCCGAGCATAAAAATTATGAATAATCATTTCTCTTGAGAGATCATGATTGGGGCATGAATATAACATTGACTTAAGCCTCCCCCAAGCTTGAGTTATGCTTTCTCCTTTGCGAGGCCAAAAATTATATATATAATTACGATCACGATGAACAAGATGCATAGGATAGAACTTCTGGTGAAATTCCAATTTCAATCGTTTATAGTCCCAAGATCCCGTATCATCACATAGCCTATACCATGTCAATGCATCTCCCTTCAAAGATAAACGGAAGACCTTCCTCTTAATAACATCATCGGGCATACATGCAAGCTTAAATAATCCACAAACTTCATCCACATAGATAAGGTGTAAATTGGGATGCAATGTTCCATCTCCTACAAAGGGATTAGCTAGCAGTTTCTCTACCATACCCAAAGGAATTTCAAAGTAAATGTTTTCAGTAGGTTCAGTAGGTTGAGGAGTAACTCTTTGCTCTACTGGTCGAGGCGAAGATGCCCCGAACAAGCCCCTCAAAGGATTAGTTTCCATAGTAACAAGTGACAGAAAATTTCAGCACACTATATAAATGTTTCCTTACCAAGTTCCACTTACCAAAGGCGCTTCACTCCCCGGCAATGGCGCCAGAAAAGAGTCTTGATGACCCACAAGTATAGGGGATCTATCTAGTCCTTTTGATAAGTAAGAGTGTCGAACCCAACGAGGAGCAGAAGGAAATGACAAGCGGTTTTGAGTAAGGTATTCTCTGCAAGCACTGAAATTGTAGGTAACAGATAGTTTTGTGATAAGATAATTTGTAATGGGCAACAAGCAATGAAAGTAAATAAGGTGCAGCAAGGTGGCCCAATCCTTTTTGTAGCAAAGGACAAGCCTGGACAAGTTCTTATAATGAGAAAAGCGCTCCCGAGGAAACATGAGAATTATCGTCAAGCTAGTTTTCATCACGCTCATATGATTCGCGTTCGTTACTTTGATAATTTGATATGTGGGTGGACCGGTGCTTGGGTACTGCCATTTGTTGGACAAGCATCCCACTTATGATTAACCCCTATTGCAAGCATCTGCAGCTACAAAAGAAGTATTAAGGTAAACCTAACCATAGCATGAGACATATAGATCCAAATCAGCCCCTTACGAAGCAACGCATGAACTAGAGTTTAAGCTTCTGTCACTCTAGCAACCCATCATCTACTTATTACTTCCCAATGCCTTCCTCTAGGCCCAAATAATGGTGAAGTGTCATGTAGTCGACGTTCACATAACACCACTAGAGGAGAGACAACATACATCTCATCAAAATATCGAACGAATACCAAATTCACATGACTACTAATAGCAAGACTTCTCCGATGTCCTCAGGAACAAACGTAACTACTCACAAAGCATATTCATGTTGATAATCAGAGGGGTATTAATATGTATTAAGGATCTGAACATATGATCTTCCACCAAATAAACCAACTAGCATCAACTACAAGGAGTAATCAACACTACTAGCAACCCACAGGTACCAATCTGAGGTTTGGATACAAAGCTTGGATACAAGAGGAGATGGTGCTAGTGAAGATGTTGATGGACATTAACCCCCTCCTGATGAGAGGATCGTTGGTGATGACGATGGTGATGATTTCCCCCTCCCGGAGGGAAGTTTCCCCGGCAGAACAGCTCCGCCGGAGCCCTAGATTGGTTCCGCCTCGTGGCGGCGGAGTTTCGTCTCGTAAGCTTGCTTATGATTTTTTTTCAAGGTAGAAGACTTCATATAGCAGAAGATGGGCACCATAGGGCCACCAGGGGGCCCACGAGGCAGGGGACGCGCCCCCCACCCTCGTGGCAAAGGTGTGGGCCCCCTCTTGTACTTCTTCCGCTCAATAATTATCATTAATTCCAAAAATGACTTTCGTGGAGTTTTAGGACTTTTGGAGCTGTGCAGAATAGGTCTCCAATATTGCTCCTTTTCCCGCCCAGAATCCCAGCTGCCGGCATTCTCCCTCTTCATGATAAACCTTGTAAAATAAGAGAGAATAGCCATAAGTATTGTGACATAACGTGTAATAACAGCCCATAATGCAATAAATATCGATATAAAAGTATGATGCATAATGGACGTATCAGACCACGCAGGGGAGCGGTAGTAGGAACGGCAGTAGGTCACGATAGTATCACTTATCAATGGTAGTACCGCTCCTATGTCCGTTCCAACTGCCGCTCAGCTCGCTGCCCTCGCCTGTTTTCCAGCGGCTATAGGGAGCGGCAGTACCGCTTATCGGCGGTAGTACCGCCCTCATAGCGGTAGTACCGTCCTAGTGCGTGTACTTCTTCTCCCTTAGCCCTGGTTGCCTTATGCCTGCTTGCCATAGCGATAGTACCGCTGTGGCAGCGGTACTACCGCTCCTACAACGGTAGTACCGCCCAGATGCGGGTTGCGGGCTGCATAACGGTTGGATGTGTCCCCCCACTATATAAAGGGGTCTTCTTCTCCAAGAAGACTCACCTCTTCCATCCCCAAGCTCCATTGTTGCTCCAAGCACCATTTTCGCTCGATCTCTCTCCCTAGCCAATCAAACTTGTTGATTTTCTAGGGATTGGTTGAGAAGGCCCCGATCTACACTTCCACCAAGAGAAATTTGATTCCCCCCACTAATCCCTTGCGGATCTTGTTACTCTTGGGTGTTTGAGGACCCTAGACGGTTGAGGTCACCGCGGAGCCATAATCCATTGTGGTGAAGCTTCATGGTGTCATTGGGAGCCTCCAATTAAGTTGTGGAGATTGCCCCAACCTTGTTTGTAAAGGTTTGTTCGCCGCCTCCAAGGGCACCAATAGTGGAATCATAGCATCTCGCATTGTGTGAGGGCGTGAGGAGAATACGGCGGCCCTAGTGGCTTCTCGGGGAGCATTGTGCATCCACATCACTCTAACGGAGACGTACTTTCCCTCAAAAGGAAGGAACTTCGGTAACACATCCTCGTCCCCATCGTTTCCCCTTTTGGTTATCTCTCACCTTTACTTGTGCAAGCTTTATTGTGCTCTATCCTTGCTTGCTTGTGTGCTTATTGTTGTTGCATCATATAGGTTGCTCACCTAGTTGCATATCTAGACAACCTACTTTGATGGAAAGTTAAATTTGGTAAAGAAAAACTAAAAATTGTTAGTTGCCTATTCACCCCCCCCCCTCTAGTCAACTATATCGATCCTTTCAAATGTCTTCATGCAAACTACACTCAAAGCGTAATCGAAAAAAGCTCTCAACTGCAACCCACCAGAAACCACCAAACATCCATATCACATGGTAGAAGAATGTGTACAAGGGGAAGATGGTGACTTCTTTTTTGCGGGTGAAAAGATGGTGACCTCGATTTGCTATTCCCACACAACAGTCATTAGATCTAGAAACCAAGCGAAGCATTAGGAGAGCGCGATTGTTTGTCGGTTCATGAAAAGGAGGTCGGCAATACATTTTTTCAATATCTCAAAGAAACCATGGTATCAAGAAAACAACATTGGGTAAACTGCACGCCAATTATTATTATTGTTTTGCGGGGGTACTCCAAATAATTTAATACTATTGATTTATAGAGGGAAAATATAGGGTATTTGAAAGAAGGGTATCAACCAGTGAAATCCATGGTGATTATCGAGGAGATTGTCCGGGCACTTGAGATCCCGGAGAAGGAGAAGACTCAAGTTGATGTCCCCCCGAGGTGGTTGCCACCGGAGGAGGGATGGATAAAGATCAACACTGATGGATCTACGGACATGTGTCTTATACGCGGAGGAGCAGGCTTCATTGCCCGAGACCATCAGGGAGCTTCCGTTAGAGATGGAGGCTCAAGGTACGATGGGGAAACAGACCCTTTATCCATTGAACTACTTGCATGCAGAGATGCGATAATTGGCGCCGGACATGGGCCTTCAGCAAGTTGTGTTGGAGACGGACTGTCACGAAATCCAGAGGCTCTGGGAGGTACCTCAGGGATTGACATGTTTTCATCTCATTAGGGAGATGAAGGAGATGTCTACTTTGTTTCAGGGATTTAGGCTATGGTTTTCTTGTCGTCGTACTAATGTGGTGGCACACCGTCTAGCTAGGCACTTGTTAAAACTTTCTGGTTTTATGTACTTGTATGAAACTATCCCTGGATGGCTAGTTGATTGTTTGCAGTCAGACATGCTAGCGCCTAATGAATAAAGAGCTGGAGGATGTTTTAGCTTCAAAAAAAAAGAAGAAGAAGGGTACCCTTGGAAAAAAACTTCAACAATAGTTGCATCCAAATGGTGCATGTTTGCCCTAGGAAGATTGGCTTACATACGTTTGGTTATCGGCAATGGTGCCGGACGAACAACCCAAAAAAACACTAGTTGTGTGTTTGTTGGGGAACGTTGCAAAAAATTAAAAAATTTCCTACGGTTTCACCAAGATCCATCTATGATTTCATCTAAGCAACGAGTCATGGGAGAGAGATTGCATCTACATACCACTTTGTAGATCGCGTGCGGAAGCGTTCAAGAGAACGGTGATGATGGAGTCGTACTCGCCGTGATTCAAATCACCGATGACCAAGTGCCGAACGGACAACACCTCCGCGTTCAACACACGTACGGAGCGGATGACGTCTCCTCCTTCTTGATCCAGCAAGGGGGAAGGAGAGGTTGATGATGATCCAGCAGCACAACAGCATGGTGGTGGATGCAGCAGAACTCCGGCAGGGCTTCGCCAAGCTGCTGCGGGAGGAGGAAGAGGTGTAGCAGGGGGAGGGAGGCGCCAATGCACAGGGTGCGGCTGCCCTCCCCCTTGCCCTCCTTTATATAGGCCCTCAGGGGGGGCCGTCCCTGGGAGATGCAATCTCCCAAGGGGGCGGCAGCCAGGGGGGTGGAGTGCCCCCCAAGGCAAGTGGTGCGCCCCCCACCTAGGGTTTCCAGCCCTAGGCGTAGGGGGGCCCAAGGGGGGGCGCACCAGCCCACTAGGGGCTGGTTACCCCGCCCATTTCAGCCCACGGGGCCCTCCGGGATAGGTGGCCCCACCCGGTGGACCCTCGGGACCCTTTCGGTGGTCCCGGTACAATACCGGGTGACCCCGAAACTTTCCCGATGGCCGAAACAGCACTTCCTATATATAATTCTTTACCTCCGGACCATTTCGGAACTCCTCGTGACGTCCGGGATCTCATATGGGACTCCAAACAACATTTGGTTTGCTGCATACTCATATTCATACAACCCTAGCATCACCGAACCTTAAGAGTGTAGACCCTACGGGTTCGGGAGACACGCAGACATGACCGAGACGGCTCTCCGGTCAATAACCAACAGCGGGATCTAGATACCCATGTTGGCTCCCACATACTCCTCGATGATCTCATCGGATGAACCACGATGTCGAGGATTCAAGTAACCCCGTATACTATTCCCTTTGTCAGACGGTATGTTACTTGTCCGAGATTCGATCGTCGGTATCCCAATACCTCGTTCAATCTCGTTACCGGCAAGTCACTTTACTCGTACCATAATGCATGATCCCGTGACCAGACACTTGGTCACTTTGAGCTCATTATGATGATGCACTACCGAGTGGGCCCAGTGATACCTCTCCGTTATACGGAGTGACAAATCCCAGTCTCGATCCGTGTCAACCCAACAGACACTTTTGGAGATACCTGTAGTGCACCTTTATAGTCACCCAGTTACGTTGTGACGTTTGGTACACCCAAAGCACTCCTACGGCATCCGGGAGTTACACGATCTCATGGTCTAAGGAAGAGATACTTGACATTTGGAAAAGCTCTAGCAAAACGAACTACACGATCTTGTGCTATGCTTAGGATTGGGTCTTGTCCATCACATCATTCTCCTAATGATGTGATCCCATTGTCAACGACATCTAATGTCCATAGTCAGGAAACCATGACTATCTGTTGACCAATGAGCTAGTCAACTAGAGGCTTACTAGGGACGTATTGTGGTCTATGTATTCACACGTGTATTACGATTTCCGGATAATACAATTATAGCATGAATAAAGACAATTATCATGAACAAGGAAATATAATAATAATCCTTTTATTATTGCCTCTAGGGCATATTTCCAACAGTCTCCCACTTGCACTAGAGTCAATAATCTAGTTACATTGTGATGAATCGAACACCCATAGAGTTCTGGTGTTGATCATGTTTTGCTCGCGAAAGAGGTTTAGTCAACGGATCTGCGACATTCAGATCCGTATGTACTTTGCAAATATCTATGTCTCCATCTTGAACATTTTCACGGATGGAGTTGAAACGACGCTTGATGTGCCTGGTCTTCTTGTGAAACCTGGGCTCCTTGGCAAGGGCAATAGCTCCAGTGTTGTCACAGAAGAGCTTGATCGGCCCCGACGCATTGGGTATGACTCCTAGGTCGGTGATGAACTCCTTCACCCAAATTGCTTCATGCGCTGCCTTCAAGGCTGCCATGTACTCCGCTTCACATGTAGATCCCACCACGACGCTCTGCTTGCAGCTGCACCAGCTTACTGCTCCACCATTCAACACATACACGTATTCGGTTTGTGACTTAGAGTCATCCAGATCTGTCGAAGCTAGCGTCGACATAACCCTTTACGACGAGCTCTTCGTCACCTCCATAAACGAGAAACATGTCCTTTGTCCTTTTCAGGTACTTCAGGATATTCTTGCCGCTGTCCAGTGTTCCTTGCCGGGATTACTTTGGTACCTTCCTATCAAACTTATGGCAAGGTTTACATTAGGTCTGGTACACAGCATGGCATACATAATAGATCCTATGGCTGAGGCATAGGGGATGACACTCATCTCTTCTTTATCTTTTGCCGTGGTCGGACATTGAGCCGCGCTCAATTTCACACCTTGCAATACAGGCAAGAACCACTTCTTGGACTGATCCATTTTGAACTTCTTCAAAATCTTATCAAGGTATGTGCTTTGTGAAAGACCTATGAGGCATCTCGATCTATCCCTATAGATCTTGATGCCTAATATGTAAGCAGCTTCTCCAAGGTCCTTCATTGAAAAACACTTATTCAAGTAGGCCTTAATGCTGTCCAAGAATTCTATATCATTTCCCATCAAAAGTATGTCATCTACATATAATATGAGAAATGCTACAGAGCTCCCACTCACTTTCTTGTAAACGCAGGCTTCTCCGTAAGTCTGCATAAACCCAAACGCTTTGATCATCTCATCAAAGCGAATGTTCCAACTCCGAGATGCTTGCACCAGCCCATAAATGGATCGCTGGAGCTTGCATACTTTGTTAGCATTCTTAGGATCGACAAAACCTTCCGGCTACATCATATACAGCTCTTCCTTAAGATAACCGTTAAGGAATGCCGTTTTGACGTCCATCTGCCATATCTCATAATCATAGTATGCGGCAATTGCTAACATGATTCGGACGGAATTAAGCTTCGCTACGGGAGAGAAAGTCTCATCATAGTCAATCCCTTGAACTTGCCGATAACCCTTAGTGACAAGTCGAGCTTTATAGATGGTGACATTACCATCCGCGTCCGTCTTCTTCTTAAAGATCCATTTGTTTTCTATCGCTCGCCGATCATCGGGCAAGTCAGTCAAAGTCCATACTTTGTTTTCATACATGGATTCTATCTCGGATGCATGGCTTCTAGCCATTTGTTGGAATCTGGGCCCGCCATCGCTTCTTCATAGTTCGAAGGTTCACCGTTGTCTAACAACATGATTTCCAGGACAGGGTTGCCATACCACTCTGGTGTGGAACGTGTCCTTGTGGACCTACGAAGTTCAGTAGCAACTTGATCCGAAGTACCTTGATCGTCATCATTAATTTCCTCTCCAGTCGGCGTAGGCACCACTGGAACATTTTCCTGAGCTGCACTACTTTCCGGTTCAAGAGGTAGTACTTCATCGAGTTCTACTTTCCTCCCACTTACTCCTTTCGAGAGAAACTCTTTTTCCAGAAAGGATCCGTTCTTGGCAACAAAGATCTTGCCTTCGGATCTAAGGTAGAAGGTATACCCAATGGTTTCCTTAGGGTATCCTATGAAGACGCATTTTTCCAACTTGGGTTCGAGCTTTTCAGGTTGAAGTTTCTTGACATAAGCATCGCATCCCCAAACTTTTAGAAACGACAGCTTAGGTTTCTTCCCAAACCATAATTCATACGGTGTCGTCTCAACGGATTTAGACGGTGCCCTATTTAAAGTGAATGTAGCTGTCTCTAGAGCGTATCCCCAAAATGGTAGCGGTAAATCGGTAAGAGACATCATAGATCGCACCATATCCAATAGAGTGTGATTACGACGTTCGGACACACCATTACTGAGGTGTTCCAGGCGGCGTGAGTTGTGAAACGATTCCACATTTTCTTAAGTGTGTACCAAATTCATGACATAAATATTCTCCTCCACGATCCGATCGTAAGAATTTTATCTTTCGGTCATGTTGATTCTCTACTTCATTATGAAATTCCTTGAACTTTTCAAAGGTCTCAGACTTGTGTTTCATCAAGTAGACATACCCATATCTACTCAAGTCATCAGTGAGAGTGAGAACATAACGATATCCTCCGCGAGCCTCAACGCTCATTGGACCGCACACATCGGTATGTATGATTTCCAATAAGTTGGTTGCTCGTTCCATTGTTCCGGAGAACGGAGTCTTGATCATCTTACCCATGAGGCATGGTTCACATGTGTCAAATGATTCATAATCGAGAGACTCTAAAAGTCCATCAGCATGGAGCTTCTTCATGCGCTTGACACCAATGTGACCAAGGCGGCAGTGCCACAAGTATGTGGGACTATCATTATCAACTTTACATCTTTTGGTATTCACACTATGAATATGTGTAACATTACGTTCGAGATTCATTAAGAATAAACCATTGACCATTGGGGCATGACCATAAAACATATCTCTCATATAAATAGAACAACCATTATTCTCGGATTTAAATGAGTAGCCATCTCGTATTAAACGAGATCCAGATACAATGTTCATGCTCAAACTTGGCACTAAATAACAATTATTGAGGTTCATAACTAATCCCGTGGGTAAATGTAGAGGTAGCGTGCCGACGGCGATCACATCGACCTTGGAACCATTCCCGACGCGCATCGTCACCTCGTCCTTCGCCAGTCTCCGCTTATTCCGCAGCTCCTGCTGTGAGTTACAAATATGAGCAACGGCACCGGTATCAAATACCCAGGAGTTACTACGAGTACTGGTAAGGTACACATCAATTACATGTATATCACATATACCTTTAGTGTTGCCGGCCTTCTTGCCCGCTAAGTATTTGGGGCAGTTCCGCTTCCAGTGACCCTTCCCTTTGCAATAAAAGCACTCAGTTTTAGGCTTGGGTCCATTCTTTGACTTCTTCTCGGCAGCCGGCTTACCGCGCGCGGCAACATCTTTGCCATCCTTCTTGAAGTTCTTCTTACCCTTGCCCTTCTTGAACTTAGTGGTCTTATTGACCATCAACACTTGATGTTCTTTCTTGATTTCAACCTCTGCCGACTTCAGCATTGAAAATACTTCAGGAATGGTCTTCACCATCCCCTGCATATTGTAGTTCAGCACAAAGCTCTTATAGCTCGGTGGGAGCGACTGAAGGATTCTGTCAATGACCGCCTCGTCCGGGAGGTTGATCTCCAGCTGGGACAGGCGGTTGTGCAACCCACACATTTTGAGTATGTGCTCACTGACAGAACTGTTTTCCTCCATCTTACAACTATAGAACTTGTCGGAGACTTCATATCTCTCGACCCGGGCATGAGCTTGGAAAACCATTTTCAGCTCCTTGAACATCTCATATGCTCCGTGTTTCTCAAAACGCTTTTGGAGCCCCGGTTCTAAGCTGTAAAGCATGCCGCACTGAATGAGGGAGTAATCATTAGCACGTGATTGCCAAGTGTTCATAACGTCTTGGTTCTCTGGGATGGGTGCTTCACCTAGCGGTGCTTCTAGGACATAATCTTTCTTGGCTGCTATGAGGATGATCCTCAGGTTCCGGACCCAGTCCGAATAGTTGCTGCCATCATCTTTCAGCTTGGTTTTCTCTAGGAACGCGTTGAAGTTCATGTTGACATGAGCGTTGGCCATTTGATCTACAAGACATATTTTTGCAAAGACTTTAGACTAAGTTCATGATAATTAAGTTCATCCAATCAAATTATTTAATGAACTCCCACTCAGATTGACATCCCTCTAGTCATCTAAGTGTTTACACGATCCGAGTCGACTAGGCCGTGTCCGATCATCACGTGAGACGGACTAGTCATCGTCGGTGAACATCTCCATGTTGATCGTATCTTCCATACGACTCATGTTCGACCTTTCGGTCTCTCGTGTTCCGAGGCCATGTTTGTACATGCTAGGCTCGTCAAGTTAACCCTAAGTGTTTATGCGTGTGTAAAACTGTCTTACACCCGTTGTATGTGAACGTAAGGATCTATCACACCCGATCATCACGTGGTGCTTCGAAACGACGAACTTTAGCAATGGCGCACAGTTAGGGGGAACACTTTCTTGATCATCTTATTTACTACCATCGTTCTAAGTAAACAAGATGCATAAACATAATAAACATCACATGCAATTATATAATAGTGACATGATATGGCCAATATCATATAGCTCCTTTGATCTCCATCTTCAAGGCTCCATGATCATCTTCGTCACCGGCATGACACCATGATCTCCATCATCGTGTCTTCATGAAGTTGTCACGCCAACGACTACTTCTACTTCTATGGCTAACGCGTTTAGCAATAAAGTAAAGTAATTTACATGGCGTTCTTCAATGACACGCAGGTCATACAAAATAAAGACAACTCCTATGGCTCCTGCCGGTTGTCATACTCATCGACATGCACGTCGGGATTCCTATTACAAGAACATGATCTCATACATCACAATATATCATTCATCATTCATCACAACTTCTGGCCATATCACATCACATGACAATTGCTGCAAAAACAAGTTAGACGTCCTCTAATTGTTGTTGCATCTTTTACGTGGCTGCAATTGGGTTCTAGCAAGAACGTTTTCTTACCTACGAATAACCACAATGTGATTTTGTCAACTTCTATTTACCCTTCATAAGGACCCTTTTCGTCGAATCCGCTCCAACTAAAGTGGGAGAGACAGACACCCGCTAGCCACCTTATGCAACTAGTGCATGTCAGTCAGTGGAACCTGTCTCACGTAAGCGTACGTGTAAGGTCGGTCCGGGCCGCTTCATCCCACAATACCACTGAAGCAAGAAAAGACTAGTAGCGGCAAGCAAGTTGACAAGATCTACGCCCACAACAAATTTGTGTTCTACTTGTGCAATAGAGAACTACGCATAGACCTAGCTCATGATGCCACTATTGGGGAATGTTGCAGAAAATTAAAAAATTTCCTACGGTTTCACCAAGATCCATCTATGAGTTCATCTAAGCAACGAGTCATGGGAGAGAGATTGCATCTACATACCACTTTGTAGATCGCGTGCGGAAGCGTTCAAGAGAACGGTGATGATGGAGTCGTACTCGCCGTGATTCAAATCACCGATGACCAAGTGCCGAACGGACAGCACCTCCGCGTTCAACACACGTATGGAGCGGATGACGTCTCCTCCTTCTTGATCCAGCAAGGGGGAAGGAGAGGTTGATGATGATCCAGCAGCACAACGGCGTGGTGGTGGATGCAGCAGAACTCCGAGAGGGCTTCGCCAAGCTGCTGCGAGAGGAGGAAGAGGTGTAGCAGGGGGAGGGAGGCGCCAATTCACAGGGTGCGGCTGCCCTCCCCCTTGCCCTCCTTTATATAGGCCCCCAGGGGGGGCGCCGGCCCTGGGAGATGCAATCTCCCAAGGGGGCGGCGGCCAGGGGGTGGAGTGCCCCCCAAGGCAAGTGGTGCGCCCCCCCTCCCACCTAGGGTTTCCAGCCCTAGGTGCAGGGGGGCCAAGGGGGGGCACCAGCCCACTAGGGGCTGGTTCCCCCTCCCACTTCAGCCCACGGGGCCCTCCGGGATAGGTGGCCCCACCCGGTGGACCCCCGGGACCCATCCGGTGGTCCCGGTACAATACCGGGTGACGCCGAAACTTTCCCGATGGCCGAAACGGCACTTCCTATATATAATTCTTTACCTTCGGACCATTCTAGAACTCCTCGTGACGTCCGGGATCTCATCCGGGACTCCGAACAACATTCGGTTTGCTGCATACTCATATTCATACAACCCTAGCATCACCGAACCTTAAGTGTATAGACCCTACAGGTTCGGGAGACATGCATACATGACCGAGACGGCTCTCCGGTCAAGAACCAACAGCGGGATCTGGATACCCATGTTGGCTCCCGCATACTCCTCGATGATCTCATCGGATGAACCACGATGTCGAGGATTCAAGTAACCCAGTATACTATTCCCTTTGTCAGACGGTATGTTACTTGCCCGAGATTCGATCGTCAGTATCCCAATACCTCGTTCAATCTTGTTACCGGCAAGTCACTTTACTCGTACCGTAATGCATGATCCCATGACCAGACACTTGGTCACTTTGAGCTCATTATGATGATGCACTACCGAGTGGGCCCAGTGATACCTCTCCGTTATACGGAGTGACAAATCCCAGCCTCGATCCGTGTCAACCCAACAGACACTTCCGGAGATACCTGTAGTGCACCTTTATAGTCACCCAGTTACGTTGTGACGTTTGGTACACCCAAAGCACTCCTACGGCATCCGGGAGTTACACGATCTCATGGCCTAAGGAAGAGATACTTGACATTTGGAAAAGCTCTAGCAAAACGAACTACACGATCTTGTGCTATGCTTAGGATTGGGTCTTGTCCATCACATCATTCTCCTAATGTTGTGATCACGTTGTCAACGACATCTAATGTCCATAGTCAGGAAACCATGACTATCTGTTGACCAACGAGCTAGTCAACTAGAGGCTTACTAGGGACGTATTGTGGTCTATGTATTCACACATGTATTACGATTTCCGGATAATACAATTATAGCATGAATAAACACAATTATCATGAACAAGGAAATATAATAATAATCCTTTTATTATTGCCTCTAGGGCATATTTTCAACAGTGTTTGGTATAGCATGCATCACCCCTAAATAGGCCCAATGGGTGTCACGCCCAATATGTGACCCTATCCAAAAGGAACTCGAAGGTCCCACCAAGGATAGACCCGCATATTGAAACGCTTTTGCAAGGTGGATATCATTACATCAACATTACATAATAGATGGGGATACATACAAGAGGCATAGAATGCCACACGAATGCAACAATACATCATACACAATATCAACATCCGACTTCGGATGAAACACAAATAGAAACTCAAACGGCATCCACCCTGCTAGCCCAGGCTGCCGACCTGGAACCTATCCCCTGATCGAAGAAGAAGCAGATGAAGAACTCCAAAACAAGCAAGCATCGCTCTTGCATCAAGATCATCGCATAACCTGTACCTGCAACTGTTGTTGTAGTAATCTGTGAGCCACGAGGACTCAGCAATCCCATTACCATGGGTATCAAGACTAGCAAAGCTTAAAGGGAAAAGGAAGGGGTAAAGTGGTGAGGTTGCAGCAGCGACTAAGCATATATGGTGGCTAACATACGCAAATAAGAGCAAGAAGAGAGCAAGCGGAACGGTCGTCAACTAGTAATGATCAAGAAGTGATCCTGAACTCCTACTTACGTCAAACATAACCCAAAGACCGTGTTCACTTCCCGGACTCCGCCGAAAAGAGACCATCACGGCTACACACGCGGTTGATGCGTTTTAATTCGGATCTGGTGTCAGGTTATCTACAACCGGACATTAACAAATTTCCATCTGCCTATAACCGCAGGCACGACTTTCGAAAGATTATACCCTGCAGGGGTGTCCCAACTTAGCCCATGATAAGCTCTTGCGATCAACGAAGGATATTTCTTCTCCTAGGAAGACCCGATCAGACTCGGAATCCCGGTTTACAAGACATTTCGACAATGGTAAAACAAGACCAGCAAAGCCGCCCGGATGTGCCGACAAATCCCGATAGGAGCTGCACATATCTCGTTCTCAGGGCACACCGGATGAGCAAGACGACGAGTTGGCATAGACCCTGGTTGCCCAGGGGGCGCCGGACATCGCCTGGTTTGGACCAACACTTAGACAAGCATTGGCCCGGGGGGGCTAAAATAAAGATAACCCTCGGGCTCCGGAAACCCAAGGGAAAAAGGGCTAGGTGAGGCAAATGGTAAAACCAATGTTGGGCCTTGCTGGAGGAGTTTTACTCAAAGCGAACTGTCAAGGGGGTCCCATAAATCACCCAACCGCGTAAGGAACGCAAAATCCGGGAACATAACTCCGGTATGACGGAAACTAGGGCGGCAAGAGTGGAACAAAACACCAGGCATAAGGCCGAGCCTTCCACCCTTTACCAAGTATATAGATGCATTAATTAAAATAAGAGATATTGTGATATCCCAACATAACCCTGTCCATCATGGTGCAATCTTCAACTTCACCTGCAACTAACAGCGCTATAAGAGCGGCTGAGCAAAAGCGGTAACATAGCCAAGCAACGGTTTGCTAGGAAGGGTGAAAAGGTTAGAGGCTGACATGGCAAAATAGGGAGGCTGGAAGAGCAAGCGATAGGTAGCGCAGCAAAGCGATAGAACGAAGCAACTAGCATAGCAATGATAGTAGTGAGATCCAGGGTAGCGGTCATCTTGCCTGAGATCCCGCTAGGAAGAAGCACGAGTCCATGAAGAAGTCGAACGGAAGTAGTCGAACGAATCCTCACAATCGCAACATTACCGGAACTAAGAAGCAACACTGGAAAGAAACAAACAACATGGTAAATGCACAAGCATAAACATGAAATGATGCACAAACAAGTATGATGCATGTCCGGTTTAATGAGGCATGGCATGGCAAACTGCAACACACAATACTACAATTTAAGTGGAGCTCAATATGCAACGAGTTGCATATTGACGAAACACCACATTCGAGTTATTTAGTTCGCTCTCGTTTAGGTACACAACAATATTAAATGTTGTAAACATGGAAAGAGGTGGAACATAAGTAAACTAACTATTTAGGCAAGTTTAAATGAGGTCGGAAACAACAAACAACAATTCCGAAAAATCCTCATGTGCATATTTTAGATTTGGTACTGTTCTGCCCTAAAACATATTTTATTATTGTTAAACAATAAAACAAAGTGTACCACGTTAAACTAGGCATTTTTCCACCCCATTTACATATAAAGTTTATTTAGAACGGAGCTACGGTTATTTAGTTATGAAATAAATCATTTTAACATGGCATATTGGCAAATTTAAAGAAACAACATTTTAAACATTTTAAACATGGATGAAAGTGGCATATTATTAATCTACACAAAATTCTAAGCATTTTACATATATAAATTATTTACATATGATGCACGGTTCATGAGGTATTATATGCATGAAGAACAGGGGTCAATCTGTAAATATGCAGTTTCTCTGGAAAATAGAAAAAAACGCAACAGGAAAAAAATATGACACAGGCCGGATCTGGAGGGGCTGGGGGGCCTCACCCATGGGCTCGGCCCAGTCGGTGCAGGAGGCCCAAGAGGGCGCGAGGCTGGAGGAGGTCGGGGCTGGCTGGCTTCGGCTGGGCCTTGGAGCTAGCGGCCCAGGAGGCTGGCCACGCGCGCTGGTCAACGGGAGCGAGGCGAGCAGGCTGATCCTGCTCGATGAAGAGGAAGCAGAGGCCATGGCATGGACATGGCGGCAGGAACGTCGCGGGGACGACCGAATCCAAGGCGGGGAGGCGCGACGGGAAGCAGGGGCGGTTGGATTTGGGCGAGGACGGCGTTCTCCGGCGAGACGCCAGATCCAGGCGGCTATGAGGGAGTTCCTGGGGCTGTCCATGGCTGCTAGTCTCCTGCAGGGAGAGATGTGTGGGAGAGAGGAAACGGCAGAGGAAGAAAGAGAGAGGGCGCGAGGAGGAGGTCCTCGGCGTTGAGAGCTCCGACGAGCTGGTCCGGCGGCCGGACTCCGGCGAGGCGCGCATGGATTGGGACAAGGAGGCGCTCGCGTGGAGGGTTCGAGCGACGGGAGGAGCAGGCGGCGGCACGGTTTGGGCACAGATGGGCTTCCAGGGCCTCGATCTGGGTTCCGCGGGCCCTACGCGAGGAGGGAGACAGGGCGCGTGCTTGGCGGCGCGACCGGTGGCTGCGCGCCAAGTGGCGGTGGGGCAGTGTGGAAGAAGGGCTAGGGGTTAGGGTTTCCGAAAATGGAGGAGTAGGGTGTCCATATATAGTAGGAGGGGGTGGCCGAGGGCTGTTTGGAGCCCTCCGATCGAGATCGGATGACTCCGGAATGTGCAACAACTAGGTGGGCTTAGAAGAGCAAGATTTGGACAGATCGCAGACATCCGATCGAGATCAAAGGTTCAGAATAGATAGGCTAGGAGAGTTCAAATAAGAAACCAAAGATGTTTTAGGGATGTTGGGGGATGATCCAGACTCATCGGTGACGACTGCTCCGGTCGGGTTCGGAAAAGGTTTCAGACGCGCACGCGAGGGGGCTGCAAAGGAGGGGGGGTCCATGACTGGCAGAGAGATATGGCGGTCCAACAAAAGGGGAACGAGAACCCGGTTGGACTCGAAACGGTCTACGAAGGCAAGGGGGGGAACGCGCCAACTACGAACGGATGCAATCTTTATGAAAACATGCAAATGCAATGCGCATGATGCCATGAGACGAGATGCATAACTAGAACAAAATGCAAAACAACAGACAAAAACCCAAACCACGAAGGAAATATCATATCGCATCTCCGGAAAAGGCAAGAGTTGGAGTTACGAATATGGAAAGTTGTATTCGGGGCGTTACAACACTCCACCACTACGAGAGGATCTCGTCCCGAGATCTAGGATGGCACCGGAGAGAAACGAACGAGGAAGAGAAGAGGTAAAACTAAGTTGCTTCTTCAACCAACGAGTGAAACCACGAACCTTGAGAGGTTGAAAAGTTATGAATGACGAGTACAATGGACAAGAAAGAATTGGAACCACTCTGGTTAAAACAAGATAAACAAGGAACAAGGAAGATCAAATTCGGACAACACTCCGGTTGAAAAGAGATGCAAGACTTGATGAGATGAAAAGAACTTGAAGAGATGACACAGCACTCCGGTTAAATGGATAAGCACGAAAAAAACACGATCCTCACAATCAAGATGATGAGTGAAAAGAGCAACATCACAATGCCTCCGGAAGAAAGAATAGAAGATAGATCATTGGAATAACATAATGGAGAAGAAAATGCCAACTTCTGCCACAAATGAGCTTGGAAAGCACCCTTCCAAGAAGGTTACAACGGGGTTGTTGGAAAAAAACCAATAACAAAACGAATAAGCTTGTAGTGGGCTTATGGAAAACATCTCAAAATTATGAGGTGACAAACGGCCACTAACTGAAACAATTGCTTGCTTGAGATCAACGAAGAGATGAAAACTGCTTTCGCCAAGAGGATAGGAGAAAACTTGGATCATTGATAAGCACCACAAATAGCAACATTCCTTAGGGAAGGCTTTATGTGAAATCTATACCAAGATAACTCCAGAGAAGAGATTGATGGATTTAGAATACCTCATTCTTGACAACATGTGAATCATGAAACATAAAGGAAATTGTCAAGAGTGACATAACACCACCTCAAAAGATAAGGTAGAAAGAATTGCACTTTAAAATGCAAGATAAAGAATACTTGAACTCCTCAAGACAAAACATGTGTTGAGCACCATGTTTATTTTAGAGTATAGCTTGGCGGATCTTAGGTTTGAGAGAAATCTTGAAGAACAATTGAAGAATGGAAGGAATACTTGATGAACCACCATGTAGAGCCTCCATGGAGAACTCCAGTAAAGAAAGGATGAAAGAAAGAAAAGAGAAGTTGAAAGAACAAGGTGAAACCTTGTGATGATTTAAATGGGGCTTCGCAATGAGATAAAGCGGAAAACTTGAACTCCGGAAAAGAAAAAGATGAAACACTAGAACCGAGAATTACTTCATCATGAACAATCTCCGGAAGAAAAGAATTGAATCACCTCGAGGAAATAAGAATAAGATTTATTGTATGCTTATCCTTCATCAAATTAAATTGATGACAAGCAATGGATTTGGCACACTACTTATTCTCGTAGAAAGGATTAAGAGAGATATACCGCAAACTTGAGAAGGTATTGATGGAACCACCGGTGGGATTTGGAAACAATGAATAAATTGATATGATAACAAAGGAAGTGAAATCTTGAACGAACCGCCGTAAGAATTGAAAATGAAAGTAGCAAAGGCACAATTCACCAGGAAGAATTGGAAAACGAATGAAGATATTTGAGGGGATTTAGATCCAAAAGAACAAAGAGATCATGAGCTGATTAAAGAGCACTTGAACGAAGCACTGGGATAATTTGATAATGGTAGGTGAAATGTGAGGGCGAAGAATTCTTCTGGAACGATGGCCTCCGGATGAAAGAAATGAAAACAATTTATGAAATGCTTCGGATGGTAAGGAAAGAATTGTCACAATCAAAAATAATTATGAGGATGGCATGAAGCTAGAACCATAAATCTTCAAGAGAATGGCCAAGATTTAGAGGAAAAACACTTCTTCAATCTTCAACTGACAACGAGAAACACCACAAAAATTGTTGAGATACTCCGGAAGAATGACAAGCGAAGATGTTGAGCCAATAATGAAAAATGCTTTGAAATTGATCTTGGAAAAGATCTGACTGATGAAATTCATTCTTACGTCAAACTTGAAAAGAATTAGGAATGGCTCCGGAATAATTAGAAGAGTCAGGTAAGATCCTGGAAAAAGACCTGTGGGTTAGGGCCCACTCAAAAGAAAACACCGTTGAACGATTTTGAAGAGAGATTGCACCGGTTGAATTAAATGGCTTGAATGAGGTAACAACCTCGAAATATCTTGAACGGATTGAGAATGGAAACACAAGTCTTGTGAAATATCTTCAGCACTCCAGGACAAATGAATAGGAAGAAGTGAATGATTAAGAGGTGCATCGGCATGAGAAAGCATTTGACACGAGGAAAGGAATATGATGAACACTGAAAGCTTGAATTGGATCCACCGGAGAAGAAAATAACGAAGAATTACGAACTTGAAACTGTTGAGCATCTTCATGGGAAATCACCGGATAAGAACATTGAAAGAAAAGAATGAAGAGACCTCACATGAATAAATGCATACTTGATTAACATATATGAGTTCTTGAAGAAAAAGGGTGGGAGGGCGGGAAAACAAAGATAACTTGGGACGGATGAAACAAACACCGTTGAGAAAACTTAGAATTGATCTTGCAGATGTTGAAAATGATCGGATCCACTTGAGGAGAAGCACACCGGTTGGAAAAAATTGACATGACAATCTCGATGATCAAAAGGATTAGTACTCCCATAGAAATATGAGAACACTGCTTAGGAAAGGTATGGAATCAACACTTGACATTGAAGCAACTCGAATACCACAAATAAAACAAAACAAAGGATTTGGCTTGCAGAATAAGCCGGAACAAATACATATGATAGAGATTTACCCAATCCCATATCACGCATCTGTCGGAAAGATATTCTAGGAGCTACTTGAATTCCCACCTATAAACTCCCGAAACGTTCTGGTTATGCAATCTGGTGTTGGGGATACAGGGGAAGCAATATATCTCACCCAAACTAACAATACCTACATCCAAGCTGTATCCATCCGTCAACACATAACCAAGAAACCTTCGGAAATCGTGTACCTCAACCTTCGAAAAGCATCTGTTATACGAGTTATGGCAATACTCCCGAACTCCCCAGTACTGGGTGATGTCGAGGTTATCTCACCAACAACTGCATAAAAGAGATTTTCGATGTCGGCAAAACTCAGGTATTCCAGAACTGCAACGATAAAATTGTGACGACAACACCTCGGAGCTCAACTCCCCGGGTCAATGCCACATAATAGACAGGAGGCACCAAGAACAATGTTTTCGTCACAAAACCATCGGAACGATTCCAAGATACCCGCGTGATCCTAAAAAAATTTAGTGAAATTTGAGGAGAGGAAAGACAAAACATCTACGTCAGGAGACCTCACCAGAGCGACGAAGGGGCTGAGGAGTAAAAAGAATTCCTACTCTCCGATATATATAATCCTAAGACTCAAAATAGTTTTCTTCTAGACTCAACAACGGCCAACAATCAAGGGGGCTCCTATGGGTCGGTCGAGGCTCTGATACCAACTTGTCACGCCCAATATGCGACCCTATCCAAAAGGAACTCAAAGGTCCCACCAAGGATAGACCCGCATATTGAAACGCTTTTGCAAGGTGGATATCGTTACATGAACATTACATAATAGATGGGGATACATACAAGAGGCATAGAATGCCACACGAATGCAACAATACATCATACACAATATCAACATCCGACTACGGATGAAACACAAACAGAAACTCAAACAGCATCCACCCTCCTAGCCCAGGCTGCCGACCTGGAACCTATCCCCTGCTCGAAGAAGAAGCAGGTGAAGAACTCCAAAACAAGCAAGCATCGCTCTCACGTCAAGATCATCGCATAACCTGTACCTGCAACTGTTGTTGTAGTAATCTGTGAGCCACGAGGACTCAGCAATCCCATTACCATGGGTATCAAGACTAGCAAAGCTTAAAGGGAAAAGGAAGGGGTAAAGTGGTGAGGTTGCAGCAGCGACTAAGCATATATGGTGGCTAACATACGCAAATAAGAGCGAGAACAGAGCAAGCGGAACGGTCGTCAACTAGTAATGATCAAGAAGTGATCCTGAACTCCTACTTACATCAAACATAATCCAAAGACCGTGTTCACTTCTCAGACTCCGCCGAAAAGAGACCATCACGGCTACACACGCGGTTGATGCGTTTTAATTCGGATCTGGTGTCAAGTTATCTACAACCGGACATTAACAAATTTCCATCTGCCTATAACCGCAGGCACGGCTTTCGAAAGATTATACCCTGCAGGGGTGTCCAAACTTAGCCCATGATAAGCTCTCGCGATCAACGAAGGATATTCCTTCTCCTAGGAAGACCCGATCAGACTCGGAATCCCGGTTTACAAGACATTTCGACAATGGTAAAACAAGACCAGCAAAGCCACCCGGATGTGCCGACAAATCCCGATAGGAGCTCCACATATCTCGTTCTCAGGGCACACCGGATGAGCAAGACGACGGGTTGGCATAGACCCTGGTTGCCCAGGGGGCGCCGGACATCGCTCGGTTTGGACCAACACTTAGACAAGCATTGGCCCGGGGGGGCTAAAATAAAGATGACCCTCGGGCTCCGGAAACCCAAGGGAAAAGGGCTAGGTGAGGCAAATGGTAAAACCAATGTTGGGCCTTGCTGGAGGAGTTTTATTCAAAGCGAACTGTCAAGGGGGTCCCATAAATCACCCAACCGCGTAAGGAACGCAAAATCCGGGAACATAACTCCGGTATGACGGAAACTAGGGCGGCAAGAGTGGAACAAAACACCAGGCATAAGGCCGAGCCTTCCACCCTTTACCAAGTATATAGATGCATTAATTAAAATAAGAGATATTGTGATATCCCAACATAACCCTGTCCATCTTGGAGCAATCTTCAACTTCACCTGCAACTAACAGCGCTATAAGAGGGGCTGAGCAAAAGCGGTAACATAGCCAAGCAACAGTTTGCTAGGAAGGGTGAAAAGGTTAGAGGCTGACATGGCAAAATAGGGAGGCTGGAAGAGCAAGCGATAGGTAGCGCAGCAAAGCGATAGAACGAAGCAACTAGCATAGCAATGATAGTAGTGAGATCCAGGGTAGCGGTCATCTTGCCTGAGATCCCACTAGGAAGAAGCACGAGTCCATGAAGAAGTCGAACGGAAGTAGTCGAACAAATCCTCACAATCGCAACATTACTGGAACTAAGAAGCAACACCAGAAAAAAACAAACAACATGGTAAATGCACAAGCATAAACATGACATGATGCACAAACAAGTATGATGCATGTCCGGTTTAATGAGGCATGGCATGGCAAACTGCAACACACAATACTACAATTTAAGTGGAGCTCAATATGCAACGAGTTGCATATTGACGAAACACCACATTCGAGTTATTTAGTTCGCTCTCGTTTAGGTACACAACAATATTAAATGTTGTAAACATGGAAAGAGGTGGAACATAAGTAAACTAACTATTTAGGCAAGTTTAAATGAGGCCGGAAACAACAAACAACAATTCCGAAAAAACCTCATGTGCATATTTTAGATTTGGTACTGTTCTGCCCTAAAACATATTTTAATATTGTTAAACAATAAAACAAAGTGTACCACGTTAAACTAGGCATTTTTCCACCTCATTTACATATAAAGTTTAGTTATAACGGAGCTACGATTATTTAGTTATGAAATAAATCATTTTAACATGGCATATTGGCAAATTTAAACAAACAGAATTTTAAACATTTTAAACATGGATGAAAGTGGCATATTATTAATCTACACAAAATTCTAAGCATTTTACATATATAAATTATTTACATATGATGCACGGTTCATGAGGTATTATATGCATGTAGAACAGGGGTCAATCTGTAAATATGCAGTTTCTCTGGAAAATAGAAAAAAAAGCAACAGGAAAAAAATATGACACAGGCCGGATCTGGAGGGGCTGGGGGGCCTCACCCATGGGCTCGGCCCAGTCGGTGCAGGAGGCCCAAGAGGGCGCGAGGCTGGAGGAGGCTGGGGTTGGCTGGCTTCGGCTGGGCCTTGGAGCTAGCGGCCCCTGGCCACGCGCGCTGGTCAACGGGAGCGAGGCGAGCGGGCTGCTCCTGCTCGATGAAGAGGAAGCAGAGGCCATGGCGTGGACATGGCGGCAGGGACATCGCGGGGACGACCGGATCCAAGGCGGGGAGGCGCGACGGGAAGCAGGGGCGGTTGGATCTGGGCGAGGACGGCGTTCTCCGGCGAGACGCCAGATCCAGGCGGCTGCGAGGGAGTTCCTAGGGCTGTCCATGGCTGCTAGTCTCCTGCAGGGAGAGATGTGTGGGAGAGAGGAAACGGCAGAGGAAGAAAGAGAGAGGGCGCGAGGAGGAGGTCCTAGGCGTTGAGAGCTCCGACGAGCTGGTCCGGCGGCCGGACTCCGGCGAGGCGCACATGGATTGGGACGAGGAGGCGCTCGGGTGGAGGGTTCAAGCGACGGGAGGAGCGGGCGGCGGCACGGTTTGGGCACAGATGGGCTTCCAAGGCCTCGATCTGGGTTCCGCGGGCCCTACGCGAGGAGGGAGACAGGGCACGTGCTTGGCGGCGTGACCGGTGGCTGCGCGCCAAGTGGCGGCGGGGCAGTGGGGAAGAAGGGCTAGGGGTTAGGGTTTCCGAAAATGGAGTAGGGTGTCCATATATAGTAGGAGGGGGTGACCGAGGGCTGTTTGGAGCCCTCCGATCGAGATCAGACGGCTCCGAAATGTGCAACAACTAGGTGGGCTTAGAAGAGCAAGATTTGGACAGATCGCAGACGTCCGATCGAGATCAAAGGTTCAGAATAGATAGGCTAGGAGAGTTCAAATAAGAAACCAAAGATGTTTTAGGGATGTTGGGGGATGATTCGGACTCATCGGTGACGACTGCTCCGGTCGGGTTCGGAAAAGGTTTCAGACACGCACGCGGGGGGGCTGCAAAGGAGGGGGGGTCCATGACTGGCAGAGAGATATGGCGGTCCAACAAAAGGGGAACGAGAACCCGGTTGGACTCGAAACGGTCTACGAAGGCAAGGGGGGACGCGCCAACTACGAACGGATGCAATCTTTATGAAAACATGCAAATGCAATGCGCATGATGCCATGAGACGAGATGCATAACTAGAACAAAATGCAAAACAACAGACAAAACCCAAACCACGAAGGAAATATCATATCGCATCTCCGGAAAAGGCAAGAGTTGGAGTTACGAATATGGAAAGTTGTATCCGGGGCGTTACAATGGGTGTGAGAAAACACTTGTTTAGTAGCATACGAGGAGGCCTTACTCGCACGCGCACAAACCTTAAAGTAGCCTAGAGTCTCGCCCGCTAGAAATGCTTGAATCAACCATTTTCGGTGAGTCAGGCCCAAAAGTGGGGCATGACGTATGCGGTAGTGCAAGCAAAATCTGGGCGGGGCTAGCGGGAGATGAAAATCCCCCGACACGGGATGGCGCGAAATCCCCCCCCCCCTCCTACCCCATGTACTTGCTCACTTCTAGCTCTAGGACAAACCTAGCCTCAGTCCTTGCCTTGCTCGGCGGCGGTGACTCTCAGATCTGCGGAAGCGGTAGCGACGATGATGACTTCAATCTCCAGCAGCAGGACCTACTTCTTCTCTTCGACTTCGAAGACGAGGATGGACTTAACCTAGTTTGGCATCGATGAACTTTCCCATATTGAGCCATACGACTTTTAATTTGTGTTGTAATTTGTTAGTAGGTAGGATGAACTGTCATTTATTTCCTAACTAGGATTGAAATGATGTTTCAATCGTGTGTGGTGAGGATCATCACTAGTGAGAAGGGGTGATCACAAAATATGTTGTGCACAACCAAATGTCGTGTAGTGCATCAACCCAGTCCAACCCGCAAAAAAGCATTAGCTCGGTCAGACCCAACTGAGTCACACATACAAAAACCCAAAAAATGATGCAGCTAACCAAGCACGCCCTAGATTGCTACCGTTCCTCTAACAAATATACATGACAGGTTGAAATCTTCGAAAGAGGCACCACCATTTACCAATATCATATGCGCAGAGGCAACATTGGATCCACGACTCGATAAATACCAACAATATGGTCTTTCCTCCTCAAGAAAAGTCTTCTTCCTCCTCCCGCCTGCGCCCCTGCCGATCCGCCCACCTCCGATGGCCTTTGGGTTGTGGAGGTGCGCAGGATCTCAGCCACCCGCCGGCGGGAGGGACCCCGTTCTCGTTTTTGTTAGTTTTGACGTCTTGATTGGGGTTGTGTGGCGATGACGATGTCCCTGGTAAGAATAATTGTCTTTCACGTCCGATCTCCATTCTGATGGTGTGAATAGCATTGTCGGAGGAAGTGTGGAGGTGTGTCTCCATCGGATCTCACGAGGATTCAGTCGGTGTCGGTCTTCGGTGGATCCATTTGGGTCCAGTTTTTGTTTGTCTTCATTCGTGTGGTTACAGGTTTGATCTACAACTTTTTTCATCGGCGATGGTTGCTGCTCTGGTGCGTTGTTCCTTTGGGACCTTAACACGACGAGTTCCCGACTATCTACTACAACAAGGTTTGTCCGGCTCCTATGAAAGAGGGGTGATGACAACGGCGCCTCTTCGGCTCGCTCCAGTATTTGTTTTTTTTTTAGCCAAAAAACTTGCTCCAATATTTGTAGTCGTCGCTAGGTGGTCCATGGACGCGGTTGAAATTTTTATTACCTCTTGTGTTCTCTGAATACAGTAGGTTGGAAATTTGTGCCGCAACAAAAAATACCAACGATATGCAACGTGCTATACCTGCACATTCCACCTTGTACGGTGGCATCCAGCGGATATAAAGGTTAAAGTTGTTCGTTCGACCAGAAAAAGAATGTGTCAATGTTGCATGCCCAGCGGTGCAATATTCCTCGATCTACATCTTCCCGCCAAGCTACAGAGATCCGTCCCACGCATGAATCCACGGCCAGTACATCGCATCCTCCACCTCGCCGTCCTCGCTGCATCGCAACACAACACATGGTGATCATCACGGACGACGGCACATCGTCAGCCCCCTTTTGCCCCTATCAATCATCGACGTCTCCCGCGCGGCACGGCCGAAGCGACGGTGGCGTTCAAATATCCCGACAGGCGGATCGATCGGCGGACCGGCCGGGCCTCGTACGCGCGCGCGTGAGCACGTACGTACGTCCGCTGCTGCATGCCTGCATGCGTCCGTCCGTCGACGAGAGGGAGAGGCCTTGCATGCTTCCCCGCCACCAGCAAACAGCTCCGGATCTGGCTTCTTCCCGGGCAGTGCATGATTGATTGCGACACCACCACCACCAGTCCGCCACCGGCAGCGGCAGAGATCTCGTCGTCTTTGTACCGATCCGGTCGCCATTGGCCGCCCCTGGCTTGGCCGTTTCCCGGCTGGTTTTTCACCCTTGTAGCTAGCCAAGCCAAGCCAGGCCAGCCAGCAATGGCTTCTAACTTTCTCTGCGTCGTCCGTCCCGTCCCGATCGACGCCACTGTTCGTCCGCTGCGGCGCCAGCGCCGCCGACGACGACGTGTGCCGACCAGACGCACGTACGTACATCGGGTCGGAACGCCGATCTGTCGAATGTTCAGCCCAGATCCAACGGAACACGAGATAGATAAGGCGACGTGCGTGCGTACTACGCACTCTGAAGTCTGTAACTGCGGCGCGGCTGGCAGGTTTAAACTACTGTGCGGTGCAGGTAAATGCGAGATCCCGGCAGGGTCCGGCCAAGGTTTCCCGATCGAGGAGGGACGGACGTACGCGACGCCTGTGACGCGGAGCAGAGGCTGTACGCGGAAGAGGGCCCGGCTACCGGCCACACGTACGTACGCGCCAGGTGCCCCCATCCATCAGAGTACCACCACCACCCCGTTGCAATTGAAGCGCCATTGGCCCGGCGCGCCCTGCTGCTCAGCTCGTGCCTCGTGCTCGTGGACCTGCCGTCGCCAACGCCCAAACCATCGATGCCTGGCCGGTGGTGGCCAGACCGGCCATCACGTAGTACGCACCGGCCAGGAATCACGCAGGGAATGTACGTCGTGGCAGTGGCAATTGACACTGCAGCCACGGACGTCTCCCCGCCTGCAGCAAGTCTTTAACCGTTCCATTCCTTCGGTTGCAGAGACGGGTTCAGGGCCAGGCCAGTCTGGGCATGCATTGATGTTTTTTCACCTCATGCATGGGGGAGAGAGGGGCGACCGGGTCGTACGGCGGGTAGGGCGCGGCGGCGTCGACGACGACAAGGGGGAGGCGCAGGCGGCGTGCGTCCAGCTGCGGCCGCCCCCAGCAGGCCGACGATTAGTCGCCGAGATGCATACCGCTGGGTCGGTCGGTCGGTGGGGCGGGCGCGACAGGGGCTCGCTGATGGCAGGAACCGGACACGGGAACAGCCAACGCAACGCAACGAGCGAGCCTGCCCGCCCGCTGCTGCATGCGGCGCACCTACGTGGAGGCCCACGTACTACCACGACCGGCCCGGCCTGGCCCGGTACTGGACTACCGGTCGTAGAGTGGTGGTAGGGGAAGGAAGGAGGGACGCGTGACGCGGGCGACCAAAACACCATGATTCATTCACTCCTCACAGGATAGTCTTTCTTTTTTCTTTTCGCGTTAGTCACCTCACGGATCCGATCTACTCCTACCAATGACTGCCACTGGCAGCAGCTTGGATCAATCATCATGGCTGTGTTTACCTACTCCTACGGCTTGGGCGAGTCAGGATTGGCCTGGATTCACAGCTGGGTCATAAACATGTCTGAGCAAGCGTCAACCATACCTTCTGCCCAGCCAGAAACTTGGCTGCGGTCGTCCTTCACTCGTTCCCCCGTACGGGTAGCAATCGATATCGATGATCGGTCGCATAATTCGCAATCTATGGCAGCAGATTGTGCTATCTATTCCACGATTTTCTGACAATAAATCAAGGATCTAAACCTCAGGCGCAAGATGAATTTGATCGTCTTTATCTCCATTTCCACCAATCATTACACATTGTGATTTCACAAAGGAAGTGGAAAGAAGATCATAAACCTACACTACGGTTTTCAATACGGAAGTGGCTCTGGAAACTCAGGAACCACAGCATACTGCACCATACACGACTTCAATCACAAAACTAGGTTGATCCACCGCACGATACAGGAATGCCCTCGAGCGTGTGATCGATCCCGACCCCCCACCCAAAAAACCATCTGTCACAAAACATTTTGAAGGTGTTCCGCAACATGCATTACCAGAGACAATTAATATTCACAAAATCCCTACCGGACGGTCACACGCTGTGCAATGCACCGTATCCGTGTTGTTTTATCGCTCGGAGGCATTTTCACAGGTCCATTTCTCACTGCCCCACACTTGAACTGATGGTGGCCAACTAGGCAAGTGCAGCGGCAGATCATTAAAGGACAGCAAGAACAGAGGCAAACCACAGACTGCTGGTAGACAGTAACTCTACTGCAGCTCCACAAGGGAGTATGTCCACCATGTTCCTCAACATCTCTACCGTTATGATCCAGTTGACCCCCCAGTATGGTAAATAATACTCTAGCGTCATGCAGAGACAGGCATCTCAGTGTGGAATCTACTACGTACTACCACAGGATATTGAAAAGAAGAAGAGAAGTCAAATGACACAGGAAGCAGGATCAAGATTTATGGTAAACTTGAGGTACACCCTGATTCAAGTTAACTAAATGGCGTGAGAGAAACTAGGGTCAGTCGACAAGAATTGAGAAATCTGGGTCTCGACTCCCTCAATTCTTCATCCAATGGTTTAACAGAAACACACACAGATCAGGTGGGTTTTTAAACCTGGATAAAGAAAGCAAAAAAAATCTTGAGCCTTATTGGATGGTAAACTTGAGTACACTCTGACTCAAGTGACACAGGCAGCAGGATCAAGATTTAGATGTGGTACTCTGATTCAAGTGAACCAAATGGGGTGAAAAAGAACTAAGAAATCTCGGTCACCCCATATGTTTTCATCCGACGGTTTACCAGAAATACACACACACAAAAAAAAAACAAGTGGGTTGTTAAACCTAGATTTAAAAAATCTTGAGCCTTATTGGATGGTAAGCTTGCCTGACTGAGATTTAAGAACTTCTTAGCCGACAAAGCATTAGCAAATACGATAAATATGGTGCTTGACCATGAAGGTAGGTGCACAGATATGGTAATGTAGGTGCCTAGATGGATCTCAGTTTCTATTTTCATTAAGAAATTTCGGTCGACATCCTGAGTTCTTCATCCAACGGTTCAGCACAGAAACACACACACACAAACAAGTGGATTTTTAAACCTAGATAAAAGCAAGTGAACCTTATTGGATGGTAAGCTTGGCTGACTGAGGTTTAATAGTTCCTCAGTCAGAGTTGGCATTAGCAAATCCGACAAAATGGTGCTTGACCATGAAGATAGGTGCACAGAGATGGCAATGTAGGTGGCACAGGTGGATCTCAGTTTCTGTTTTTTGAGATGGAACTTCAAATGCAGGTTTGTGAATGCATATACATATCGAAAAATCAGATTGCACTACAGTATTCAACAGCAAGAGGTTTCATTTACGGGTCTAGCAGGCTGATCTAGGGCCATCAGTGCTACTAACCTTAGCATACAAATTATGCTCCAAATCACATGGTAAGGGGTAATGCACTTGTAAGGAAACAGGCATCCCTTATGCTCTATATTTGATCCCATAAATTACTGAACTAGTGTTGGAATCTTGAAAAGAAGATCATTTATTCATCATTGATTCTTCAACGAGTGACGAATAAAGGATTGGGTAGACAAGCACAGTTGCAATCAAGGATCACGACATAATAGTAGACATCACATAAAAAGGGAAATAAAATGGAACAACAAATAATGTCGACAAAATTTATAACTCATCAGAACAAATATAAACTGTTCTGTATCTCAGCCGATCCGTTTTAGGATCATTTTCATTCACCGCCTCAATGATCAGAGCAGCCCTTGCCCAAAGTTCATTAGAAACTGAATATGGAACCGAAATACAAAATAGGGCAATAGAGCTCTCATCTCTACAACATGCAACTTCCTTGCTCCATCTCTGCCTACACTAGCATGCATCTCAGGACACTAACAGCTTAGCATGCCCCTTACATATGTCGATTGCATGAACAGGCTCGCGGCGAACTGTTTGTTTTTATGGGTCAAGTATTGACTATGGTGTTTTTGTTCCTTCCAGCAACTACTTGACCACACTATAGTTCTCGAGTGACCAAACTGAATTGAGATGTTTGAAACAACAAAACAGCCAAAACGGTGAGCAACACACCTGAAGCACAGCACGACATGAGACCGGTCATCTGCCAATTCTCCTCCTTTTGCTTGCCGAAGAGGCTTGGTAGCATGTTGCTGGAGATCCAACAGCAGTATCATCACTCTGTTGGCTGAGACATGCAGCAGCATCCAACACGCCTATCGGGCTTTGCGGCACAGAGAACATTGATGATCCAGCTGACTTTAGGACAATGGTTCCCATTGCTATCTTGTCTTGAATCAATTCGTAGCATCTTAACACTCGCTCCTAGAAGACATAAGAGGTATTTAGGCAAATGAAGTAGCAATTCAAGCGCATCATTGCATTTACAGGTTACCATTTAGTGAGGGGCAAATGGTTTAGTAAGTGATGACACTGAGCTGATCACTACCTTGTTTATGAACTTGCAAGTAGTTGTAGCCCGCTCGACTACTGAAGTATTGCGCTCCCCAAATGCGGCAAGTGCGACACTTGCAGCAATCTCTGAAGGTCTGAACACCAAAAAATCAGCTCCTGCAATCCAAATTCTCAAACTTTAAGAATTGATCGCCGCCAAATTATACACATTGATCGATGCATACCAAAAAAATGATCTGGTTTAACACATTGATCGATGAATACTAAAAAGGAGATCTGATTTAACACATTGATCGATGAATACTAAAAAAAGAGATTTAATTTACTACATTGATCGATGAATACTAAAAAAGAGGTCTGATTTAACTCTCATACCTTTAGCTGTGCTCAGGATGAGGTCGGTCGAGCGGGAGAATGCGAGCATGGAGGGCGCGTCATGATCATTGAATTTGCGCAGGAAGTAGTCAATAAATGAGCAAGCAGTAACAGCTTGCATCCTCCATTTTAAGGTGCTGAGCACCAAAAGCTCCATCCTTTTTATGGTCTTCCCCTCGAACGCAGAATTTGCCTCAACCACCTGTCAATCGAAAACCGTCGATTAACTCCTCCGTGATTAAGGGATTTTAGCAGGGTTTGCTTCAGTTGCTACTGAGATGATGATGGTAATAAGACTTACAGGAAGGGGATAGACGGAGAGGAACCTATCAAGGTAGTTGACAGACAGGACCGCAGTCAACGGCGCGAAATTGAAATGCTCAATGACCTATGAGCAGAGAATTTGCAGATTTAATCAGCAATCACATCGGGGCGGCACCATCGGGCATCAATCCAACGAGAAATCGCCACTAAAACGGGTAAAAAAAGGCATCTTTACACGAATCCGGCCCATCACATCTCGGCACCGCGCCATCGACACGAGTAAACGACGATTGGAATCAAATCAAGATGCGGGGGGGCTCACCTTCCAAATCCAATCTATGGCGTCCCTCCTGACGGCGGCCAAATCCAGGGCCCCGGGCCGGCGCAGCAGCATCTGGGGGTACCCGTCGGCGGGCATGTGCTCCTTCTCCGTCTCGACGAGCGCCGCCACGCACTCATCGGACTGCACGGGGTGGTCCACCAGGAACCCCTCCGCCGCCGCGGCGGCATCGGCGGCGATGCGCGGCGGGGTGGCGGCCGCCGCCGCCCAGGAGCAGTCTTCCTCGTCGTCGTCGAGGCCGAGGATGGCGGCGTTGTCCTCGGCGCAGAGCAGGACGGAGGCGGCGCAGTCGTACCCGGACGGAACCATGCTGACTCCTCCCAAGAATGGCAGCGGCGGGAATGCTGGGTTAATGAGCAATCAATAAACCGATGCGAGAACTGATTTATCTATCTATCTATCCACGCCGAATCCCTCGTCTCTTCCTGCGAATTTATACTTCTCCCTCCGATTGCTCCTCCTCCTCCCCCTCCAATCTCCCTCCCCGGTTCTTGATCCGTCAATCAAAGAGATAAACGAAAAGGATAAACTAAACTATATTTCTTTTTTCCTTTTTCTGCCTGCTGTGTTCTTCTTCTTCTCAAGTGGAGATGAGGAGCGGAGGGGGAGGAGGGAGAGAGGAGGGTCTGCCTACCCACTGTAGAAGCGGGGAGCGAGAGTGGGGGAGAAGGGCGAGGGTTTTGGCTTTGTAGGGCGCGGCCTCCGGGACGGGGAGGCGGGTGGCGGGGGGAGGCGGCCGCTATTTCGGGGGCGACGCGGGGGGGCGGGCGCAAAACCGCATGCGACTTCCTGGCGGAGTTGTTTTGTTTTTGGCATTTTCCTGGGAGCGCGGATCCTTTGCGGGCACGACACTGGTTCGGATTTCGCGTGCGCCGTGTCGCTCGGTGCGTTTGTTTCCTTTCTTATTTACCTGCTCTGTTTCTAGACTGGCCTCCGGTGTTCTAGGTTAGTAATATGATGAATGTGGTGATGTGTTTCTTGGCTTATTTTCTTGCGAAACAAACATGGGAGGAGACACCGTTTTGTAATCTCGGAGATCTTTACTTGTATATGTGATGGAGAATATCATGGTGATTTTGTTTTTACGGTTTCATTCTTGCTCGTTGTAATAAATGGATGCAAGCGGGGGTCTGAAAAATTCACAACATTTGGGTGCCAAAATTAGTCTCTGCTTTTCTGTTTTACTAAAAGAAAATTAGTTTGTGATTTTCGTGATTCAGTTGCTACAAAATTTCTTTCGTGGCAAATCCGCTCGTAAGGAACAACACTTCGAAACTAACATTGCGCAAGCCACGACAAATGAGGAGGCGCGTTCGTGGACACGGGATGGTAGGAGCTGCGCTTGTCTTTTGGATTTCTTCCTCCGGTCGCCTAGGACAGTGCGGCGACTATGAGTAGCGCGAGTGGCGCATGCACGCTTTCTTGGAGGCATTTTGCACGTTTCAGCGAACGTCGGAAAAGGTCGGAACCGACACCTCCACTGGTCTGATGAGCTCCGTCATCATGACCATTGTGCGTCTGAGTACCGCCAAAAGGATCACAATACAGACACATATTGTTTTGGGGGAGATACTTTTATCTCATCACTTTCTTCTCCCTCCTCTCGTTTTCCATGGGAGTCGCCTGGCGGCCTGGGTTATCTCGGCTCCTCTCCCTTCCCGCCTCCGGTGGTTCCGTTGTGCGGATTGAAGTCGGGAGAGCGGCTTCTCCCTAAAAACAGTAGATCTAGGGTGTGTATTGTCACTATGGAGTTTGACACTATGACGTCTTGAGCTCCCCACTGGCATGTGCAGATATCGAGCGGTGACCTTCAAAGCGTTTCTCTTCTCATCTTCCATGGCCTTGGGTGGGGAGTGATCTGACGAGGGCTCTCCCAATAAGACTTGCACTTCACTAGATCGAGTTGAAGAAGATGTTGCTCCTTTTTTCCTGTATCGTCATGACGATGAGAAGGGTTTCGGTGGCCATGCTTGCTTAGCTATCTTTTATGGCATTGGGTATTGTTGGGTCTACCTCATGTGGAGACCTTGGGTAAGAAGGTACAACTGCTCCGTCTTGAGTTTATTACCAGCGTGTTCGAGCACGAGCTACGACGCTCGCCGATCTAGTCTTTCTCGTTGAGAAGATCAGTTCCTCGCGGTTGGTTGTTGGTCTTAACCGCTCCATCACTGGCTCTTCCAGCCAAAGGACGACCGCTTGCCTCAAAGTTCTGGCATTCATCTTCGTTGGCTCACGATATTCTCCCCTTCTATGATGCAAATAGGGATGCAGTTCGACCTCGGTTCCAATATTTGCATCCTCTGCTTCCTCCAATAGTTTGTGCTGGAGGTAGGGGTGCAACGATCTGCTCGCCCCAAGTGGTTCTTCCCCATAGGTGGTGGATCTGGCTCGAAGCGAAAGCCCATTGTGGAAGAAGGGCTACATTTGCATTTTTGTGTTTTTCTTGAGGGCCCTTCCTGCCAAAATGTGAGTTATTTAGTAGAGCTGTCCATAGGAGGTGAGTCCATGATGTCGTTGTTCCGCTCGAGGCTTCATGACAAGCAGTAGACCTTGAATTGGACCTTCGAACATCAATATTTTTTTCTCGAAGAAGACATGTAATTTATGGTATAAATTTAGAAAAAGTGCTCTAGCCAAAAATAGAACCTAGACAAGAAACAATCATGCTTATGTGTTCGACAATTAAAGGTTGTCGACTAACCACATAATATTTCAATTATTGGCATGTAACAAGCGTTCATACATGGTTTGTAAAATCTATATGACAAAACTTTAAGTTGTTGCTTCATCACTTCATACATGTTGATCATAAATCCACAATTTATGCCACTGACAAGATGATTATTGAATTTAACTACGCTAAGAAATAATGTTCACTTATACTTTTCGTAATTGATAGGGTCCGCCCTCGTGCTCACCTCCTCAATGTAAATCGGCGGATTTTATTATCGATGCGGTTTCAAACGAAAACAATCTTTTGACAAGTTATATCACACAAGTTTTTTCCGATAAAGAAAAAACTACTTCCTCTGTCTAGAGTGAGAGCGTTTAGATCACTAACGCTCTTAATTTTCTTTAGAGGGAGTACATACCACGTAGTACAAAAGTTATTTAGTAATTTTGTAGAACAACAACCTTGGTTATAGTGTTTTGTTTTTGTCATTCGTAAAACTGTTAACGGTGAATTAACGGCATGCAAAACTGTTGATGTGTATCCGCATCTAAGAAGCTGTGTCTAATGTTGTTACTGAACAAGTCGAAGGAATTTGGACATATATTTGGGCACAAGCCAGTGTGAATGCTGTCATCGAGCAATGCTCACACTCTTGGCCAGATTCCAATTTCCTGGGTATGAACCGGCTCCCACTACATCTTGTGCACACGATCGCTATTGGTACAGCTGTTTGCTAGAAGTTGATGTACCTGTAGAAAGTGTGTAGTAGATTGTTTGCAATGTTGTTAGTAAGAGTATTACTCCCTCGCAAAATAAAATAAAATACTGTAGGAGTATTACTAATTTGTGGCGCACGGAGTAGCATTCTGTTGGTGCATGTAGCCTTATACCCACCCGTGGTTCGCAAACTTGCAACGCTGCGAACGTTTGCAGGCTTGTAATGCCACGAACGCTGCTCTCGAGCGTTCATATCGGTCGCCCGGTTGGGTAGCCGCTCTTGGTCAAATCGCGTGGACTGGATCCAAAACTTGGAGAACCCCGAGCCCCTGGACGCAAAAGGGGCGGAGAGGATTACACGTAGGAAAGCGCCTCGGTGGCACGACCCGGCCCATATGCCATGTGGCAGGCGGCCACCACCCGGGCAATTTTCCATCAGCGGCAGGCGCTGGCGCCAACGGAGATGTGGCCAAGACGTGGGGAGGGGCAGTTCGGGCATTGCGCAGGCCATATGGGACGACGGATGGGGGGCGGTGGCACGGAAGGGGGCAGTTCGGCCATTGCGCTCGCCATGTGAGGGTGACCATGTGGGGCAGCGGACGCGTCCGTGTGGTGGGGCCCGAGAGGGAGGGGCAGTTCCGTCTTTCCGCCTGCTCCTGCCGCATGCCTGCAAAGCGTACCGAACACAGGCATAGGCGCAGACACGGGCACGGCCTCCGGTAGTCCAGCAGCGAAGCACGGTTGCTTTCTGGCGGTCAAACCTGTCCCGCGGAGTAACTTCGCACCGAGGCCGAGGGGTCGCGCGCTGCTGCGTTCGGGCGCATCCGATCCGAGCTCGGGCCATTTTTATGTTTGTTTTTTTGCATCGGGCCATTTTTATGTTGGGCGCGGCCAGGTACGCGCCCGCGATCTACCCTGGTACACCGTGAGTACGGTGCAATCGACGGGACGACGTGGAGTACATGCCTATTTTTTTTTCTTTTGCATGATGCCTACTTTTTTCTTACACCAGCTTAATATACGAGGCTTCGGTGCGTACATGTATCACTGTCAAAAGTTAGCAAAAAATGTAGATACCCATATGCATACTTCCTCATTTCCCGTATCTACGCCCGGAATTTCAATCTCAATTCAAACACATTTTTTTTGAAACAACCACATTTTTTTTTGAACTACTACCTCTGTATTAGATTGTAAGACGTTTTGCAAGTCAAATATTGGTACGGTGGGAGTACGGATTATAGAAACTACAAAATTTGTTTATCTAGACATGTTATTTACCGAATTCACAACATGACAAAAAAAAAGGATTGATACAAATTATCATGAAAAGAGAAAACATCTGTCTACTCAATTACTAGATAATTTTATACATGCTAATTAATGGATTACTATTAGATATTCATACCCAGGGATAGAGGCAGCAATTTCGCAAGGGATTACTATTACTAGAAAGCTTCAGTCTTTTGTTGTTGTGTGCTTAGCTATCAACATCAGACATACATCAAAATATTATCTGCCCCTGTCACTCTTCATGTTTAAATATATTTATGTCAATTAGACCTTTATAATTGTACTTATTGTCATTGATGGTTTTTTTAGAATTGTATCTAAATATATCACGTCCATTAAATATTTATAATTATCATATCACAATCATCATTGTTCACAAAATGATGTCTAAATATATCCCAGCCGTCAAATCCTCGTACATTTATGCATCAATCTGTTAGATCATCGTATGTTTATGTCCGCCTAAAATGTAAACATGATTTAATGTTGTTTCCAGTGCAATCACATCGTATACCTCCCGGCTAGTTTCATACTCCCTCTGTTCCTAAATATTTGTTTTTTCAGAGATTTCAAATGAACTATCATATATAGATGTATATAGACATATTTTAGAGTATAGATTCACTCATTTTGCTTCGTATGTAGTCATTTGTTGAAATCTTTAGAAAGACAAATATTTAGGAACGGAGGGAGTAGATACTACGCGTGGTACAAATATTGTCAAACTGTTTCAAATTTCACCATAAGTTTTTGAATGCTGAGCATAGAGATTGCCACTGAGACCCAATGCACCCAACGTTCATAGGTTGCCCAAGGGCAGGCTCTGCTCTTTGTGAGAACCGAGCAAACAGAGACCGTGTCATGTTTTGCGTTTGTGGTAGTGGATTTGGCACGGAAACACAGAACTGGTATCGTATTCCTGGGTTATTGGTGTTTGCCTGCTTCGGCTGTTGATGGGAATGAATTGCGACTGGAATCACTGCATATGGGATTGAGTTACGTCCGGAGCCATGGAATGGGATTTGTATCCCGGGATGGAATCGGCCGCTGGGAATGGGATTTGTATACCGGGATGGAATCGGCCGCTGGGAATGGGATTTGTATACCGGGATGGAATCGGCCGCTGGGAATGGGATTTGTATACCGGGATGGAATCGGCCGCTGGAAATGGGATTTGTATCCCGGGAAGGAATCAGCCGCCGGGAATGGGATTTGCATCCCAGGAATGAATCCCAGGGTGGGAATGTTATTCCTGGACTACGGGTTTTCAAGCTCGGCTGGGTACGGGATTGGAATCGCTAATCCCACAACGAATTCCGGCACCCAGGCCTTAATGCCGTAACCCGATTCCCACTCCTCCTCTCCGACGTCCAGTCGTGAATCCAGCTCACACAAGGTGTAGCCTGCTCTTCACGAGCTGGGTTGTTTCATCACACGAGTTTTCATATGAAACACAGTGTCCGATTCTTGTACGACGCTGCCCATGCATACTCGTACATTTTTAGTATCGTATGCATATCAGTTTCGATGCTCTATACCCTCCAGTTGAGCACCCCGGCTTTGCATACGTCAATGAAATCGGCTCCTCGATCGCAAAAGAAACAGCAGCATAGCATCGTTGAATCAGCGAGGTGCACGGCACACGCACAACCAGTTAGGGATCGGGGCACACGTACGTAGGTCAATTCGGCCACGGTAGCCAGCGGGCCGCACGGCGATCTAGCAGCAGCAGAGTTTTGATTGATCTCTCACGTGCTCCGCGCACCGGATCGCCACGCTCGTGCGCCCGCGCCCGCGCCGGGGCACCGACCGACCGATCGAGCCGCCGCGTCCCACCCGCACCAACAGTGATCCCAGCATTGCTTGGGCGACCCGCCTCATCTGTCCCGCGACGACGTGCTGGCATCGAGCGCGCACACGTTGCTCCCCTGACAATTCCATGTGTCCCAAAAGACTTTGCTCCTTCTTTTCGTACGCCCCTAATTATGCGCCTACGTCGCACCAGATCGGTACACACGTCCATACATCATCAACGCACGGAGCGATCTGCAGAGACCCATGAGTCGCGTGCCGGACTCCTCCTCCCCTCCCGCTGCATTTCCCCCGTCCACGGCTCCGATCCGGTGCATTTCGCTCTGCATGTGCACTCCGGCGCGTACGTTCGCATGCGTGTTAAGAGACACCGAGAGGACGGCTGAACGCTGCCTCGATGCCAATAATAGTAGTCTCTAGCTGGCCAGGCTCCGTGACCCCGTCGCGTTCACCAGAGTTTCTATGAAGAAAATAAGGGGAGCGAGACAGATTGATATATATACAGTGGCGGGCGAATCAGATGCTCGTGAAAGCAGCTGGTGGGTGGGTAGACGTAGACCCCCCAAGTTTTTCCACGAAGATCCACGCAGGAGAACAGATCGTAAAAAGAAGCCGACCGAGGGCGAAAGGTTAATTTCCCGCACCGCTTGTCTCTTTCTCCCTTTCCTCTCTGGTTTGAGACCGACTTTCTTCTTCTTTTCTCTCTGCTGGGCGGCCGAAACCCACTCAAGCTCCTCCACTTTATTATCCCTCGCCTTTACAAATACGATCTGTGTCCCAATAATTTACATAATTTAACCACTAAAGCGAATATAGTACGCGGGAGAAACAATATATAGCGAGCTAGCTAAGATCTCTCATGGGTCATGGCGGGTTCGGTTGGCGGTGGTGTCTACATGTTCTTGGATCGGACGGAAACAGCTCTGGTGGCTTCCTCCCATCCCCCGTACGGCCGGCCCGTCGCCGCACCTGCACGCACAGGCACGCGGCATCTCAGATCTTCTCGCTCGTTTCCGCTGATAGAAATATAAACCCTAGCACGCTGTGCATCCGAATCTGCCCCACATGCTGCCTCGCATCACCGTTGAAGAAAACCAGACAAGAACCTTTTTTATCGTCGGGCTTTTCTTTTTCCGAGTGATAAGCACACTGTGCACGCACGCACGCTTGCCCGATCCGGAGGGAAAAATCGAGGTCGTGAGTCATCTCCATTTTTGTTTGATTTTTTCTGAAAGATGCATTCCCTTATTTTTCGATCGTGGAGGTGACCGTGACGCTTCTAGTATCCCCTCCCCTGGTTGCATATATCTTTTTTTTTTTGCGGGGTTGGTTGGCTGCATATATCTTTGATGTACAGTTTTGTTATCATCGCGGATCCTTCGATCCATTTGACCTATCGCAGGGTGTCCGTGTCCACCCTCTGTCTAGAATACGAAGTAAATGACCGAAGTAGGGAGCAGAGCATATGCAGCTGTTGACTGCTGCCCATGGCGCACAGTAGGAAATCTGAAGCTCGCAGTGGAGTTGGACAGTCGTGCCAACAGTGCGTTGTGGTACAGATTAACAGATCATGCAGCCGCGTGCCTGCTCGCTCGTCCGGAGGAGCATCGATAAGTCGAAGACGAAAACTGCATCGTCGCATCTCCTACCTACGTACGTCCGGAGAAATGTCAACCGGGAGAGGAGCATCCTGGCCGGACCCTGGATCGGCGACGGAGCAGCGGCCATGCGTGCATGGTGCATGCATGCGCCAAAAGCTGGGCTCCCGCGCGGCGAGAGTTGAATGCCTGCCGATCATGGTTACCATCGAGCAGTCGAGCAGCATCAAGAGGTTGTCTCCGCGCGTTCTGTTCGAGGCGACTTGCTCAACAGTAATGCATCGCAGAAGCATGCCGATGCCGGGGTGTAGTGGATGTGGCAGAGCCTCCTCGCTCTAGGCCTTGATCATCTACCGTCTCTCTCCGCCTGCAAAGTGGAGGCCGCGCATTGCATGCTCCTGCGGCAGAGAGGACGAGCGGTGTATGTCGAGAGCAGGGTGAGGGAGCTATATATGCCTCCATGACGACGCCGCCGGGGCTTTTGGCAGCGCGCGCACCGCTCGCTTTTTGCCGTGGATCGGAGTAGAGCAGGGAGGCGCCATTAATGGCGGCGCCGGGCAGTGCTGGTCACTCGTCGTGTATGTATCTTCCCCCTGGCCACTTGGTTGATCTGTCGCTCTTGTCTGCCTCTATCTCGCTCGTCTTTGCCTACCCCTCTCACCTACCCGCGCTGCAAAATTCAACTCAACGCCGCTTATGTTGGTTATATATCTTGCCAAAGGTTTTTGCCTAGCTATTGACAAGATGAAAAGATTGTGACGCCCAAATATACCCCCTTCGTTCCTAAATATATGTCTTTTTAGAGGTTTCACTATGAACTACATACGAAGCAAAATAAGTGAATCTACACTTTAAAATATGTCTATATACATCCGTATGTAGTTTGTAGTGAAATCTTTAAAGACATATATTTAGGAACAATGAGAACCAAATAGTGTCCTGAATTGGAGAGGCTCGCCTAAACTAGCTAGGTTGTGCCAGGAACCCGCCTAAACTAGGCGTGCCAGGAATTGGCTTCCAGCTAGACACCACAGACATAGCATGTTCCAACCATGATCTCAGAATTGTTTTTATCATAGAGTGCTCGAACGGAAGAGGACTACTCTTGTTTTCCTTCTTCTGCTGATTTATGTACCACTCATTAATTTATTACTCCCTCCGTCCGAAAATATTTATCGGAAAAATGCATAAAAATAAATGTATTTAGAATTAAAATACGTCTAGATACATCCATTCCTCCGACAAGTATTTCCAGACGGAGGGAGTATTAGATAGACCAGGAACAGTGCTATACGCTCCTCTGTTTCCTTCGTACGATGTCTGTCCCACACTACATTGGAGCAAAGCTAGCACGTATTGAGCTCGTACCATTTTTTCTTGTACGTGAAGTTACCACTAGATCCGTTAATTCAACGATGGTTAGGCTAGCATGTACTTTGCATATTAGTTAGTTTTTGTTACTATGTTTTTATTTGCACTGTATATTACTTTTGCCTTAAGTAAAACTTAAAAAAGTTTTTTTCGAATAAAATTTTATAAAGTTTGATCGAGTTTATACAAAAAAAATGCACTAACAAGTGTATATGATACAAAAAAAACTCAATGATGAATCTAATGATATTGATTTAGCATTGTATAAATTAATAAATAAACTAGATCAAAATTTATAAATTTTACTTAAGACAAAACTAATAAGCAGAATAAATAAAAAGGAAAAGAGTGCTTACTGTACATTTACCCGCACGGTGATACAGATCGAGCAAATTCCTGCATCACGTGATCGGCAAGTGGCCAGGATGACGGTTAAGGTAGAATGCACGTACTAGGAAGCGAATCTGTAGCAGCCGGGTGCTTTACCCTCTGTACGAACATTAAGTTAAAAAATCAAGAAATTTGAAAACAAATATCCTGGAATTTTAGGATATCAAACTTGGGTGTCTGATCTACTTTCGTGTGAAATTTTATGAAAAAACTCAGGAAACGTATTTGTGGCAAAAAGACAAAAATTTCCTATATATATAAAAAAAGATTGTTTTGATGAATTTTTGTTCGGACAGTATTTCCTTCGCTACGGATATGTTTTCCGGTAATTTTTCACAAAACTTCACACAGGAATAGATTGAGAACCCATGTTTGATGTCCCCAGATTTCAGTATTTTCTGAATTATTTTAGTATTTTCACGTTTAATATTCATATAGGGTTGTGAAGCATTCAGAAACTCCTGTGTATTTTCCGCACGTACTACCACTATACACCAAGGACAGCACATACGGAGCAAACATCAAGAGCACCTGCTCTGCACCATCCACGTACCACGGCACTTTTCATACCCTATCAATTATCATGCGTACGTAGCATACATAAATGCGAGATTTATGGGTAGCACATCGGGTTTAGAGCAACTCTAGCAGACCCCGCACCCCGCCGGCCTGCAAAATGCGTTTGCAATTCGTGAAAAACGGCTTTTGCGGACCGGCAATGACGGCCGCAGATGTAGACCCTCCAAATGGACCCGTATAAAAATATATTCGCCGAATATGCTTTTATACGGGTTGGCTTTGCGGTGTCTGCTCTTGCACCGCTGCTTTCCGTATCTCATCGGCCCGCAAAATATCAAATCCAATATAATACAACAAATGGAAGCAAACTAAATAATTATTCAAATTCGACACAATACAACAATCATCCATATTACAAATAATTATTTAAATCTTAAATAATGCAATATAAAACTTGTGATGAGTACAAATACAAATGAATACAAAAAGGAGTCACTGTCCAGCCCTTTGCCAATGGTGCTCAATGAGATCCTCTTGAAGTTGAAAATGTGTGTCTGCGTTTTCAATCTCCTTGTATGTTTGAAGAAAAGCTCTAATGCGGTTAGGGTCTCTAGCTGGTTTGACACGACTACCCACATTGTCGTAGAAGAATTCCAAGTTCATTCCTCTCTCGTCTTTAAGAATCATATTGTGAAGGATAACACAACATGTCATGATATTTTTCAAGGTTTTCTTATCCCAAAAATGAGCAGGACCACGGACAATGGCAAACCTAGATTGCAAACCACTGAATGCTCTTTCAATGTATTTTCGGGCTGCCTCTTGCACCCTTGCAAATTTACACAATTTTCTAGTTTTGGGTTCTTTGATGCTCTTGACAAATGTGCACCAAGGAGGGTATATACCATCTGCAAGATAGTACCCTTTTGTGTATTCATTTCCATTGATAGTGTATTTGCAAGCAGGAGCATCACCACTAGCAAGCCTAGCAAACAAATGAGACCGTTGCAACACATTGATATCATTGAGAGTGCCCGACATACCAAAGAAGCAATGCCAAATCCATAAATACTCGGATGCTATGACCTCTAGCACAATTGTTGCATCACCAGACTTGCCACAATACATTTCTTGCCATGCCTTCGAGAAATTTTTCCATGTCCAATGCATATAATCAATGCTACCTAGCATGCCAGGCCAACCTCTCCTCTCATTAGATGCCATCAATTTCTTTGTGTCATCCTCGTTGGGTGCCCGAAGATACTCAGGATCAAAGACACGGATGATCACTTTTGCAAATCTACGCACGGACTCAATTGTAGTATCTTCACCAATGCAAAGGTACTCATCAACATGGTTAGCCGGAACGCCATATGCAATCACCCGCATAGCTGCGGAGATTTTTTTATATGCACTAAATCCCTTTAAGCCTGCAACATTTCTTCTTTGAGTAAAATACCGGCAATTTGCCCCGCAAGCTTGAACAATTTTCACAAAAAGAGATTGGCACATTCGGTACCTTCTCCGGAAGAGGTGTGGTGGATATGTAGGATTCTCCGCAAAGTAGTCTTGCATCAACATCTCATTCCTAAGATGACGATTCCGAGGAATGCAAAGACGCCCGACAGTCGATCCTCGCCTTCTCTTCCGGTTCTCGTCTTCATGCTTCTTCACGGCAAGTGCCATGACTAATGTCTGCTGCTGAAAGTTGGCAAGCAGGGTCTCAACATCCGAGTCGTCCGAATCGGTGAGCAAGGACTTCTCGCACGGGCTCAAATCCATCTACATGCATACCGGCATGTCAACGAACTATACCGCTCGCTCATAAAGATCACAAAATATGCACTAACCGGTGGAGGATGCAACGGGTGATCCTGGGCGGCGGCGAGGGGCGGGCTCGACGATGGTCAATCCCCGGCGGCGGTAGCGACGAGGGCGCTCTTCTCGCCGGATCCGGGGGGTCGGTGCAGTGTGACGGCGCGGGAGGATGGTGGGCGGCCCCGCGGCGCGTTTCTGCCCGCGGATTTGGTGGAATTACTGGTAGTGGGCGGGCGGAAGCAAGGGCGATCGGCGACGGAAGGGGGTGGGGAAAATGCGCGCGGGCTGAAATGCCCCTCCCGCCAACTACTTCTCTGTGATGCAGGGCACCGCAACTGCGATAGGGAAACCCGCGTATGCACGGGTGGGGCCGAGATTTTGCCGCGCCCCCTAAATTTTTTTGTGGGCCGAGGCGATATGCGGGGTCTGATCGGGCAGGTTTTTCCGCCCCTACCCGCATTTTGGCGGTTATTTTCCGGGTCAGAGGCGGATGCAGGGTCTGCTAGAGTTGCTCTTAGCCTCCCGCAACAGGCCTTCATCAGCTACAGTCGCTCACCTGCAAAGTGGAGGCCGTCCTGCGGCAGAGAAGACGAGAGGTGTATGTACAAGGGCAAGGTGAGGGAGCTATATATGACTCCACGGTGACGTATAGGATTTATCAAAAAGGTCATGTCTGTTTTATAGATAAAGCAACGATCAAATCCATCAGTTGTTCCTTCGAGTTTTCTTAGGGTATGTGTCTTGCTGGTTGATCTGTCTTTGGTGGATTTGCTTGTATATGGTTTTAGTTTGTCTACATTCGTGTGTATTATGGTTGAATCCTTCCGATATACGCCACTCTTCATCGGCGGCGGTTGTTGTTCTGATATGCTGGTCCTATGAGGCCTTAACACGACAACTTCCCAACTATCTACTACATCAAGTTTTGCCCGGCTTTGGCGAGGGAGGGGCGATTATGGCGGCGCGCTTTTGGCTCGCTTCAGTTTTTGTAGTTGTCGGTAGGTGGTCTAAGGATCTGAATGTATTTTTTTTCCTGATGTTCATTGACTTTCATGATTGAATATGAATAGATAGAAGTTTTCTCGCCAAAAAAATTCCATACAACTCGACACCTCCGTTTCAAAAAGAAAAACTTGACACCACACACAACACACTCAAGGTAAGATACAAGTGTGTTTAGGAACAACTACACTACCCCATGCCATTCCAAGCAAACTACAGAAGGAAGTAGCTTGAAGTATTTGGAGCTCTCAACTGTGAACATGTCATCGCGAAGACATGAAGCTGTGTACGACAAGTCGGGTACTCCAAGGCGCCTTCAAGAAGGGCACAACACCGAAGCGTCGCCACCACCTGATCCAGGGATCCGAGACAATATGCAGGGCGAAGAGTAACCGCGATGACGCCTTCAAGAAAGAAATGATGCCCATGTGCACCGCCGACGTCGACCTGGCAGAGCTATATAAGGTTTTCACCTCGGTAATTCATCCTCTTCTCCGAGACATAGTACAATAGGCCACAAATGCGTGCCGCACCATCGCCACCAACCGTTGCACATTAGCCACCACGTCGCTAATACGTCTCCAACGTATCTATAATTTATGAAGTATTCATGCTATATTTACATCAATTATATATGATTTTGTTGCACTTCCATATTATTTTCATGGACTAACTTATAAATCTAGTGTCCAGTGCTAGTTCTTGTTTTTTTGCTTGTTTTTTGGTTTCGTAGTAAATCAATATCTAGAAGGGCCCAAATATGATGCAAATTTTTGACGATTTTTTTGGGACCAAGGAGGACCCTAGAAGCTTCGGGACCAAGGAGGACCTATTCATGTCGCCCCGCTGAGTAGCCTTTTGGCGTGATTCCAATGCCATAAATACCGAAACCCTTTGCCATACCCTCAGAACAATTTTTTTGCCGCCGCAAGTTCCTGTTTCGTAATGATTCCATCCAGAGGCCAGTCTGCCGGAGGGGAAACACATCCACGTCCTCTTCGTCAACCTTGCTATCTCCATGGTGATGTGTTAGTAGTTCATCCTCGGGGCTGATGGTATGTATAGTAGCTATGTTTTCAATCTCTCTCTCCATGTTCTTGATGGATCCGATCTTGATTGTATCATGAGCTTGATTAATAAATTTGGATCTTATGAAGTCCATCTCCCTCTATCCTTTTTGTGGTGAATTAAGTCTTACTCTTTGAAGTTTATTTATGTTGAATTGAATACTTTGGATTTGATATCATTTGATGCAGGTCTATTAATTAACTTGCGGATACCTATGGTGACATTGGCGTAATTTTAACATAAAGGTTGAACGATACATATCATATGGTGCCGTCGTAGTATGATCTCTAGGACTATTTGTGACACCTTAGGGGTGGTTCAATAGATTGATTTGAAACACAACTTTCAGGTGGTTTGGTACACAATTTCATCCTACTCTCTCTGACAGAAGTAGAAATTTTGGAGTGATTCTTAGTTGTACTTGAGGGATTATCATGTGTTTTAATTATGTTAATGATGTTGAGAGGTTGCACTAGTGAAAGTATGAACCCTAGACCTTGTTTCCAAGCACTGAGACACTATTTTTACTCACTTTTGCTACTTGTTACCTTGCTGTTTTTATTTATTCCACTAAAAAAAGACACCTCCGTGACATTATGGCCCGAATGTAAACTTTTCTGTCCTGGAGATATGACACTTCTATGACGATAATTGTGACAAAAACACATATCGTCATAGATGTGGTGGGATCCTACTTCTATGACAAAAAATCATGACAGAAAATGGGATTTTTGTCCTGGGCAGGCCAGAGTCGCACCTGCATGACATTCTTTGGGCCGTCCATAACGTAAACAATCATGGTAGAAGTAAGGGCGAGGAAAAATTTCGGGGAGTTCCCGGTTATGGTGGGTGGTCGGGGCTGAGTGATGCAGTGTGGTTTGCTCATTTCTTCCGTACGCGTGTGTGTGCAAGGCGTTCGCTAACTGAACCCGAGCGATGCGTTCTCTTGCTGAACCCGAGCAATCGCACTAACTACGTACTGAACACGAGCGATCGACCCGACTACGTACTAAAGCCAATCGATCGATCCCTTCGCTGCTAACTGAACTCGAGCGATTCCTTCGCTGCTAACCAAACCCGATCAATTCATTCGCTGCTGCTGCTAACTGAACCCGAGTGATTGATCGCTGCTGCTGCTTATTGAAGTTGATCGATCGAGCCCCGGTGCAAGATGTAGCCGGTTAGGTTGCCTCTCGATGAACAGTGCCCATTGCTGCCGCGCGCGCGATACACGTAGACACAATTCGAGACGCATCGATTGAGCCCCTTGCACAAGACATGGAATGTTGACCTAGCCGGTTGGTTTGTTGTAGATGAACAGTTCCCGTTGCTGACGCCTGCTCATACTCCCCACCCCAGCCGATGGGGGTTGGATGAACAGGACTCCGTAGTAGTAGGCGTTTGCTGCTAGATGAACATGACACCAAGGAGGCCGCCACACCCAGCCGGTTGGGGGTGGATGAACAGGACCCCGTGGAGGCTGGATGAACAGTAGCTGATGGAGGTTGGAGGAAGTCGATGGTGGATGAACAATAGATTGTGGAGTCCTGTTTTTCAGTATGCCACACCCCTCCCGATGAACAAGACCCTGTTTCGACCATAGGCGGTTGGCGAGAAGTCCGTTTCGTCCGTTTTGCGGTATGCCAGACCCCTCCTAATGAATAGGACCCCATTTTGATCGTAGGCGGTCGAAGAGAAGTCTGTTTCATCTGTTTTGCGGTATGCCACACCCCTCCCAATGAACAAGATCCTATTTCAACCGTAGGCGGTCGAAGAAAACTCTGTTTCGTCCATTTTGCGGTATGCCACACCCCTAGTCGATAAACAGGACCCTGTTTCGGCTATTCTGTCCAAGCCAATTGGTTCCCGATGAAGAAGATGCATTTCGACCCAGTCTATTGCCTCCAGATGAACATGACACTGTTTCTCCATTCCGACCCAGCTGGTTGGATGCGATGAATAGGATGTCGTTGTTGTGGTATGTTGACTCTCCATATACACGAGCCCTGGCCACACGTATGCGTGAGTACGCGTTCGAGACACCACCCATATGTACATACATGGTTGTATTTTTTGTAGCGTGGTTGTACGTACGTGTACTCGGTTTAGATGGGGCTGCCTCAACTACTAAATAGGGGGATCTACTACGACAAACGCTGCGCCTTACACAGCCACGGTTCATGAGAACGATCGACCAGTATGTACGTACACGTTTGCAACCAGGAAGATAATGCTAGGTACGCTTTGAGCTGTGGGTCCCAACTATTAGGGGGGAGGGGGTAAGAAGTCACTTCCTTGCGTGCGAAGATATAGCTGGTGGATCCAAGCTGTCAGGGGGAGTGAAGGTGTCTTGGAATAGGGGGTGCTAACTTAGTCGGCCCGTAGTCCTTGGGCTGGGCCGGTGGGCCCTCATTCTCACCAAGGTGGACTTCGGAAGCTACACGCTTGGAACATGATCAAGATTGCCCCTGCCGAAGACTTGATGTACACTCCAAGACATCTCCTACCACCTCCATATGCGCCCCTGGATACCGACTATGTAACCCTAGATCCCCTACTTGGCGTGTATATAAGCCAGAGGGTTTAGCCCATAGAGGGGACCGAATCACAATTACATTCACCTAGTCCTAGGGTTAGAACACAACTTACGGTCTCGAGGTAGATCAAACTTGTACTTGATACACCATCATCAATATAAAAAAGAGCAGCACATAGGTGTCGGATGTTGGGTTCCAGCAGACCCTTGAGGTTCGAACTCTGGGGTGCGCACGAAGATCTCTCCTCTACCAACCCACGTCCCAAGGCCTCGCTAAGAATCTAGGCTAGCAAGATGAACAACACAAGGGGCACGGAGTTTATACTGGTTCAGGCCACCATTGTGGTGTAATACCCTACTCCAGTGTGTGGTGTGTGGATTGCCTCAGGGGCTGATGATGAACAATACAAAGGAAGAACGACCTGGTGAGGGATGTTCTTGTGGTGGTGTTGTCCCTTTTGAAGGGTCGATTTTAGATGCCTTCCTACTATGATGGCTAGCCCTATATATAGAGGCCCAGGCCCTCCTCCCAAATATTGAGCGGGAAGGGCGCCAACAATGGCCATTTTGAAGGGGAACATCTAGTACACTTATCCTGACTAAAGTTGGTCTTCGACTGCCAAAGACTCTGACGATGATGTCATCCTTGGCTCCATGGTGACCTCCAACCTGCCGCCCTGCTGGTCTTGGTCTTATTGCACCGAAACGGTAGCCTTTGCCTGATGCCTTGGCCTGTGCTTCCTTCCTTTGCACCAAAGAGGAAACAAGGACACTGTGCAGGCCGGCGCCTGCCTGGCGCCCGCCTGCCTCGATCGTCATGGCTTGCGTCACGAGCACCTCGCGAGGTACCCTCACCTTGATCTCTCCGCCTCCTCGCGATCCTGCCTGGCAAGGTCGCTCCTGAGGAAGCTTCCTATAGTCCGGCCCGCGAGGCTTGGCCCCTCGCGACGGTCTTGAACTTGAGTCGACAAAGGTGGGACATACTGGGCCGCTTCTCGAGCCACGTCGCAGGCCATAGGCAGGCAAGTCTGGGGACCCCCATTCCCAGAACACCGATAGTAGCCCCCGGGCCCAAGGCATGTTCGAACTTGGCTTAGCAGAGAAGCGAAGGGGCAAGTGCGAAGCACCGTGGGCCCCAATAGCCTGCGGCCTTGGGCGCCGTGTGGCGGTTGATTGGACGTGGGCATCTCCGCTTCCCCACGACGCCTCGGCAACTGTTCGACATGACAAGTCCGTGCATGAAAAATGAGTCATGATTACATGCGATCATGGAAGCCGATGGTTGGCCTCCTCCAGCTATAAGTACGGAACGACGCGAGCCCTTCCACTCCATCTCTCTTTGCTCCACCTCTTCTTCATCGCTCCTCCTCCTTGGCTCGTCGCGTCCCATGGCACCCACAAAAATGTTTTCGGCCATGGAGAAGGGGAAGGCCCGCGGGGAGGGGCCTGACTCCCCTCCAGCCAAGCGTGGTCGGGGTCGCCCCAAGCATCCTGCGACTCCTGCGACTCCAACTAGTGCCACAGGTGGGCTCTGGCTCCAGGCGGATGACTGCTGCAACAAGGCCTCTTGGGTGTCGGTGGAGGTTTCCGTTGCCGGAAATGTGGCGCTGACTCGTGGGTGGCAGACGTTTGCCCGCGCGCGTGGCCTAGGCTAGCGATGCACTCTCCACTTCAAGTTCGACGGCGACACCACCCTCTTGGTGAAGATGTTTGGAGGAGATGGCCGTCGTGCCGGGTGTTGTCCTGAAGGCGACGATGATGACCAAATGCTCAGCCTTGGTGACGACAGTGGCAAAGACAAGGGCGGAACTGCGCCTGGCGGCGCCCGCAGCTCGCCAAGCTTCGGTGACTCCCCTTCCGACGGCAGCTCCTCCAGCGGTGGCCATGACCAGCCACCGCGCCGTCGCGCTCGCTTTGAGGGGGAGGCGGATCGTCCCACCGCTGCGCCCTGGTGAAGCATGAGGAGGGGACCGCTTGAGCTCCGGAGGGTGACGCAGGTCTTCTCCCTCGGGTTGTCGCTGGGCGAGCCGCGCCCATTTTGTTTTATCTGCATAGAGAGAGAAGTATGGAGCCCCGCGGGGGCGTGCTAGACTATTGCTTTGAATTATCATGTTGTTTCTATTATTTCCGTGTCGTGCTGCGGTGTTGCGTGATCATGCGTAGGAACAACTTAGCTGGGGGGGGTTGTTGCGGCGCTAGCCTCGGGAGGCTCCGGCCAGAGGCCTCGTCGTGTGTCTCGAGGCCTGCAAAAAGAAACTTGCCGGAGGGTTAGGCTTCGGCCCCCAGCTGCCGGGATGACCAGCTCCGGTCCAACGTTCGCGTCGTGATGCCCGTGGGGCATTGACCGGGAGGAGTGCTCCCGCTGCAAACTTAGGTCGGGGAACCTCACGAAATTAAACTAGAAGACGCTCGCGAGGGTGCCTGCGCAGCCCCCCTCGTGAGGGTTGCAAAAGGAAAGAAGGTTCAGGCGAGCGACAAAGACAGGAAAACGCAGTCCAAGGATGGCGCACAACACCGAAAGCAACTCCAACTAAAGTTTCAAACAAAGATGAACTAGCCAACTGCAGAAAGCAAATGAAAAGCCGTGTCCGGCACCTAATCTAGTCTTCGACGTCTTCTTACCAGCGCGGAGCTAAGTGCTGCCACTGGGCGTGGGCAGGAGCCCCCGAGGCCCAGGGGCGGCACTCCGGAGACTCCGGGGCGTGTACAACCCCAACTCATTATTACGTGAGAGTGTCACGGGTGGCGAGCTTCACAGGCATTGGCCTTCTTCACAGGCACCAGGCCTTTTCTTGAGGGGGGTCGAGCTTCACAGGCATTGGCCTTCTTCACAGGCACCGGGCCTTTTCCCAAAGCGACAAGCTTCACAGGCATTGGCCTTCTTCACAGGCTCCGGGCCTTTCCACAAGCGCTGGGCCTCACTTCAAGGGTAGAATCTCCGGAGGTGCTGAATGTTCCACATGTTCGGGATGGGCACCCCCTCCTGGGTCTCCAAGCGGGCGGAGCCGGGCCTGGAAACATGAACAACCTTGAACGGGCCCTCCCACATAGGAGAGAGCTTGTGCAACCCTTGCCTGGAGAACACCCGTCTAAGCATGAGGTCCCCTACCTCGAGAGTCCTGGGGCAGATGTTGCGGCAGTGGTACCGTCGCAGCGCTTGTTGGTATCTTGCCGCCCACAGCGCGGCCTCCCGACGGTATTCCTCTCCCAACACGAGATCCGTCCCCCACATGGCGTCCTGCTGCGCTTCGTCGAACGCCAGGACCCGCGCGGAGCGACGCTTGACCTCGTGAGGGAGGACTGCCTCAGCTCCGTAGATGAGGAAGAATGGGGTTTCGCTAGTCCACTTGGTTGCGGTCATGCGGATAGACCACAACACAGACTGGAGCTCGTCGTACCAGCCCCTGCCGCAGGTCTCTAGCTTCTTCTTGAAGGTCCTGGTCTTGAGGCCCTTCAGGACCTCCGTGTTGGCTCGCTCAGCTTGGCCGTTGCTCCGAGGATGTGCCACTAAAGCGTAGCATATCTGCATTCCAAGATTAGCACAGTATGTTTTGAAGAGATTGTTGTTGAATTGCAAACCGTTGTCGGTGATGATGCGGTTAGGCACTCCGAATCGGCTCACGAGGCCCTTGATGAACTTGACTGTGGAGCCTGCTGGGATGGTGCGGACAGCTTCCACCTCAGCCCATTTGGTGAACCCGTCGACGGCAACATAGAGGTAGCGATAGCTCCCTATCGCCCGAGGAAACGGGCCCAAGATGTCCAGCTCCCAAACTGCGAACGGCCATGAGGGGTATGGTCTGCAGGCCCTGAGCCGGCTGATGGATCCGCTTGGCGTGGAATTGGCAGGCTTCACAAGCCTTCACCAGCTCGATGGCGTCGTTGAGTGTTGTGGGCCAGTAGAACCCGCTGCAGAACGCCTTGCCAACGAGGGTTCGTGACGATGAGTGGTGCCCACAGTCTCTGCCGTGTATGTCTGCAAGCAGCTCTTTCACTTGTTCCCTGGAAATGCAATGTAGGGACACGTCGTTCGGTCGCTTTCGGTAAAGTTCTCCATCTTGAATGCAGTATGCCGTGGCTTGCCGCGCCACATGTTCTGGGTCTTCCTCCTTTTCTGGAAGAGTCCCTTGCGCCAACTAGCTCTTGAGTTCCACAGTCCAACATCCCTCCTGAGGCTCCAGCACCAGGAGCAAGCGTGCTCCTGAGGTCGGTCCACAGGCCGGAGCTCCCGAGGCAGGCGGCTGGGGGAGCTCCGCCCAAGGTTGCGCTGTGACTGACGGTGGTGGCACAGCTGAGGGTTTAAAGAGCCTTTCCTCGAAGACTCCGGGCTCCTGAGGCAGCCGCCTGGATGCCCTTTTTGCGATGTCGTCAACTTCCTGATTGGTGCCGCGGGGCACATGCTGCAACTCCAAACCCCAAAACTGCTTCTCAATTTTGCGAACCTCTGCTAGGTAAGCCTCCATGTGCTCATCCTTCAGCTCATACACCTTGTTGGAGAACTTGACGAGGAGTTGTGAATCGCCCTTGATGACGAGGCACTTTACCCCCAAGGCCACTTCAACTCTCAGGCCCGCTATCAGCCCCTCGTATTCTGCTATATTGTTGGAAACCTTCTCTCCATGTTGAAAACAGAGTTGCACGATGTAGTAGAGCCTGCCCTGAGCGGGGGATATGAGCACCGCGCCAGCCCCCGCGCCATGTCATGAGAAAGCTCCGTCGAAGTACATAACCCAACCGTCTGGTGCCTCACTTCCTGGGAAAAGCGACTGGTCTTCGCCTGCTTCAAGTCCTGGCGCCTCTGTCCATTCTGCTACAAAATTTGCAAGTGCGGCTCCCTTAACGACCCTAGTCGTGCTGAATTCCAACTGAAACGCTTGTAACTCGATGTTCCATTCGGTGACCCTTCCCACTGAGTTGTGACTTCTGAGCACCCTTTCCAATGGATATGCTGAGAGGACCTTGATGGGATGGCCTTGGAAGTATTGCCGCAGCTTCCCAGAGGCCACCAACAGTGTGACCAGGAGCTTCTGGGGCATGGGGTACCGTGCCCTTGCATCCCTCAGCACTGTGCTGACGAAGTACACGGGATGCTCGACGAGGGCGTGCACAACGACGGAGCCTGCACCCTCTATGGAGTCGAGCGCCTCCTGAGGCGCAAGAGCCTCCAGCTCCTAACGGACTGGTGGAGCCCCCTCAGCCACGAGGATGCCTCCTTGCTGGGGCTGACTTGTATGTGCTGAGGGCGTGACCCTTGCGGGGCCTTCCTGGCCTGGGGTTGTCGCGACTAATGCGGTCTTGGCCCGACGCTCCTCCCGGACGGCCACCAGAGCTGCGCTGGCGGAGTATGGTGCAGCGGCGAGATAAAGCACCAGGGGCTCCTGCGGTCGTGGCGCTACCATCACAGGAGGGCTGGTTAGGTACTTCTTGAGATCTTGAAACGCTTCGTCAGCCTCTTGAGTCCATTCAAACGGGCCCTTCCTCTTCATTAGCTTGAAGAAGGGCAAAGCACGCTCCCCTAGCTTGGAGATGAAGCGCCCTAGCACAGTTACTCGCCCGGTGAGCTTCTGCATTTCCCTGAGAGTTTGCGGCGGACTCATGTCTTCAATTGCCTTGAGCTTCTCCGGGTTAGCCTCGACCCCTCTGTGGGACAGGAGGAAACCCAGAAGCTTGCCAGACGGAACACCGAACACGCACTTCTCTGGGTTGAGCCGCAAGTCCACTTCACGAAGGCTTGCGAAGATTTCTTCCAGGTCCTGTATCAGAGTCTTCGCCTCCCAAGACTTTACCACTATGTCATCAACATAAGCCTCAGTGTTCCTCCCGAGCTGCCGGCCTAATGCGATGTGCATCAGCCGCTGGAAGGTTGTGCCCGCATTGCGCAATCTGAACGACATGCAGGTGTAGCAGTACACCCCACACGGGGTCAGGAAAGCCGTCTTCTCCACATCTTCGCCCGCCATCTTGATTTGGTGATAGCCTGAGAAGGCATCCAGGAAGCACAACAGGTCGCACTCAGCAGTAGAGTCGACGATTTGATTGATGCGGGGGAGCGGGAACGGATCCTGTGGGCAGGCCTTGTTGAGGTTGGTAAAATCGACGCACATGCGCTCCTTCCCCCCTTTCTTCGGCACAACAACAAGGTTCACCAGCCACTCCGGATAGCGAACCTCGCGAATGACTCCCACGGCCTCCAACTTGCGGGTTTCTTGGACGATGAAAGCTTGCTTCTCGGTGGACTGCCGCCTTGCCTTCTGCTTCACAGCGTACGTTGTGACAGACATTCAAGTGATGCTCGATCACCTGTCTGGGGACCCCTACCAGCTGCTTGGGTTCCCACGTGAACAGCTCCTTGTTCGCACGCAGGAACTTCACCAGGGCCTCCTCTTGTTCGGGGTCAAGATTGGCACCAATGGTGAAGGTGGTGCCGGAGGACCCATCCTTGTCGACCGGTACTTGCTTGGTCTCCGCTTTGTCTTGGGTGAACAACTGCTTCTTCTTGCTGGGCGCAGCCCCTTTCGCCTTGAGGGGATCGGCGCTGGCGGGCTGCGCCACTGCGGCCGCCTTGAAGGCGATCTTGAGCACCTGCAGGGCATCTTTGTCATCTCCGGCTTCGGTGAGGACGCTGCTGCTCCCGAGCATTTTCATCAGGTTGTAAGCCGGGTGGGTTGCTGCCATGAACTGGGACAAAGCCGGGTAGCCGAGGATGGCGTTGTACGGGAGGCTGATGGGGGCGACGTCAAAGTCGACTAGCTCCGTGCGGAAGTTGGCTTGGGTGCCGAACGTCACCAGGAGGCGGATCTGCCCCAGAGAGCCGGTGGGGCTGCCCCCGACGCCTGAGAAGGGCTGGCTGGGTCGGAGTCGCTCCAGCGGCACATGGAGGAGGCTGAAGGCCTCGATCGAGAGCACATTGAGGCCGGCCCCGCCGTCGATGAGGGTCCTGGTGACAGCCACCTGGAAGATGGTAGGAGTACATAGCATCAGGAGCGCACCCGAGCAGGCAGTGTTGGCGGGGTGATCATCCAAGCTGAAGGTCAAGTCGGCCTTGGGTGCCGCCCAACCCGGAGGAGCTGGGCGGCGAGTCAGGGCGGCGCCGACCTAGCGGACGAATGGCTTGATGTGGCGACTCGTGGGTGGGGCTTGCGAGCCACCTAGGAGAGCCGCGACGACCGGGAGCACCGGCGCTGCATGGTGGGCGAGAAAGAGGCTGCACAACTCCTCCCAGGAGACCACCAAAGACGCTGGCAAGTGGAGCAGCCACATGCGCGGGATGCCGGTGAGTGCCATGGGCAGCCAGTTGGCCATGACCCGGTCATTGCCCCCGGCCTTGAGGATGGCCTCCTCATATGCTAGCAGGAAAGTTAGCGGATCCAGCACACCGTCGTAGCACGGTGGCATCTCTGGCTTGAACTTGTTGGGCCACCGCACCCGTCGCAAGGCGGGGGTCAGAGCTCGGAGCCCCCAGGGCCCGGCGCCGGCCCCTGCGGCCGGAGCGGGCGGCGCATTGTCTACCATGAGGGCGAAGCATAGTGTTGATGGAGAACGGGCCGTTGATAGGGAGAACTCGGTGCACCCCTACCTGGCGCGCCAAATGTCGGATGTTGGGTTCCAGCAGACCCTTGAGGTTCGAACTCTGGGGTGCGCACGAAGATCTCTGCTCTACCAACCCACATCCCAAGGCCTAGCTAAGAATCTAGGCTAGCAAGATGAACAACACAAGGGACACGGAGTTTATACTGGTTCAGGCCACCATTATGGTGTAATAACCTACTCCAGTGTGTGGTGTGTGGATTGCCTCAGGGGCTGATGATGAACAATACAAAGGAAGAACAACCTCGCGAGGGATGTTCTTGTGGTGGTGTTGTCCCTTTTGAAGGGTCGATTTCAGATGCCTTCCTACTGTGGTGGCTAGCCCTATATATAGAGGCCCATGCCCTCTTCCCAAATATTGAGTGGGAAGGGCGCCAACAATGGCCATTTTGAAGGGGAACATCTATTACACTTATCCTGACTAAAGTTGGTCTTCGACTGCCAAAGACTCTGACGATGATGTCGTCCCTGGCTCCATGGTGACCTCCAACCTGCCGCCATGCTGGTCTTGGTCTTATTGCACCGAAACGGTAGCCTTTGCCTGATGCCTTGGTCTGTGTTTGCTCCCTTTGCACCAAAGAGGAAACAAGGACACTGTGCAGGCCGGCGCTTGCCTGGCGCCCGCCTGCCTCGATCGTCATGGCTTGCGTCATGAGCACCTCGCGAGGTACCCTCGCCTTGATCTCTCCGCCTCCTCGCGAGCCTGCCTGGCAAGGCCGCTCTTGAGGAAGCTTCCTGTTGTCCGGCCCGCGAGGCTTGGCCCCTCACGAGGGTCTTGAGCATGAGTCGACGAAGGTGGGCCGTACTGGGCTGCTGCTGGAGCCACGCCGCAGGCCGCAGGCAGGCAAGTCTGGGGACCCCCGTTTCCAGAACACCGACAATAGGGTTTTACCTCCATTAAGAGGGCCCGAACCTGGGTAAACATCATCTCCTTCATTCCTGTTACCACCAATCCGAGATCCGCGGCTCGGGACCCCCTACCCCGAGGTCCGCCGGTTTTGACACCGACACTGGTGCTTTCATTGAGAGTTTCACTGTGAGTCAATAGAATGATCAATGGCTCATCTGTAGTTTAACTGTGGCACCAGCTACGGGAACGTATACGTCCCCGACCAACTTTTTGTGTTCGACAACATGGTCTTCTATGACGACTCAGCGATCCATTTGGCTTCCGTCGAGAACGATGCCCCGTATCAGATTGTGACTTTCAGAGGCTTGGAATACACCGCAGATTCCTACGGCGAGCTCGTCCTGTCATGCTGGATGCCCGGTCTGATTGAGGGCCTATCATAAATCGAAGGCTCGACTCCAAAACCGATCTCCCTTGAGGACGTTGGATAAGGCTCCCCGGTGCCGCTGGGCCGCGTGAAGGAATCAATCACCCCCACCTCGGACAACCATCATAGCATCGCACCCCAATGTTAATCTAAGTCCGACTCCAGACACTACGCCGAGTTTAGAACCGATGCCAGTAATAGATCTGGAATCAACCCTGACTCCTTACAAGGTTGAGAGTGCTTCAAGCAACCCACTGGTCATACTTCAAGTCGGCTCGGCTTATTGCCAGGCCATGAATCCTTAGGAGCTATCTCACTTAAATGAGATGCTTGATCGCATCCAGAGCTTATCACTCGGATGGCTGGGCCTTAGTCTATGATAGATCAGACTTAAAGCCGATGACCGGGAAATTTATGTCCCACCCACCACCCACCTAGTCATCGCGATCAATGATTTTACCGATGTGTTAGACTGCGATGAGGCTAGCGACATGGATGAGGATGTCGATGAAGGAAATATGCCCTAGAGGCAATAATAAAGTTATTATTTATTTCCTTGTATCATGATGAATGTTTATTATTCATGCTAGAATTGTATTAACCGGAAACATGATACATGTGTGAATACATAGACAAACTAAGTGTCACTAGTATGCCTCTACTTGACTAGCTCGTTTATCAAAGATGGTTATGTTTCCTAGCAATGGACAAAAGAGTTGTCATTTGATTAAGGGGATCACATCATTAGGATAATGATGTGATTGACTTGACCCATTCCGTTAGCTTAGAACTTGATCATTTAGTATGTTGCTATTGCTTTCTTCATGACTTATACATGTTCCTATGACTATGAGATTATGCAACTCCCGTTTACCGGAAGAACACTTTGTGTGCTACCAAACGTCACAACGTAACTGGGTGATTATAAAGGAGCTCTACAAGTGTCTCCGAAGGTACATGTTGAGTTGGCATATTTCAAGATTAGGATTTGTCACTCCAATTGTCGGAGAGGTATCTTTGGGCCCTCTCGGTAATGCACATCACTATAAGCCTTGCAAGCAATGTGACTAATGAGTTAGTTGCGGGATGATGCATTACATAACGAGTAAAGAGACTTGTCGGTAACGAGATTGAACTAGGTATTAAGATACCGACGATCAAATCTCGGGCAAGTAACATACCGATGACAAAGGGAACAACGTATGTTGTTATGCGGTTTGACCGATAAAGATCTTCGTAGAATATGTGGGAGCCAATATGAGCATCCAGGTTCCGCTATTGGTTATTGACCGGAAACATGTCTCGGTCATGTCTACATTGTTCTCGAACCCGTAGGGTCCGCATGCTTAAAGTTAGATGGCCGTTATATTATGAGTTTATATGTTTTGATGTACCGAAGGTAGTTCAGAGTCCCGGATGTGATCACGGACATGACGAGGAGTCTTGAAATGGCCGAGACATGAGGATTGATATATTGGACGACTATATTCGGACACCGGAATGGTTTCGAGGGTTATCGGATATATACGGGAGTACCGGGGGGTTACCGGAACCCCCCAGGGGTTAGTGGGTCTCATGGGCCCAAAGTGGAGAAGAGGAGGGGCGGCCAGGGCAGGCCGTGCGCCCCCTCCCCCTCTAGTCCGAATAGGACAAGGAGGGAGGGGGGGGGGGCGCCCCCCCTTTCCTTCCTCCCCTCTCTCCCTTCCTCCCCCCTCTCCTACTTGGACAAGGAAAGGAGGGAGTCGACTCCTCCTGGCGCGCCCCCTCCTGGCCGGCCGCCCCCTCTCCCTTGCTCCTTTATATACGGGGGCAGGGGGGCACTAGACACAACAACTGATCATTGATCTCTTAGCCGTGTGCGGTGCCCCCCTCCACCATAATCCACCTCGATAATATCATAGTGGTGCTTAGGCGAAGCCCTGCATCAGTAGAACATCATCGTCGTCACCATGCCATCGTGCTGACGGAACTCTCCCTCGACACTCGGCTGGATCGGAGTTCGAGGGACTTCATCGAGCTGTACGTGTGTAAGAACTCAGAGGTGCCGTGCTTTCAGTGCTTGATCGGTCGGGCTGTGAAGACGTACGACTACATCAACCGCGTTGTACTAACGCTTCCGCTTACAGTCTACGAGGGTACGTGGACACACTCTCCCCTCTCGTTGCTATGCATCACCATGATCTTGCATGTACGTAGGATTTTTTTTGAAATTACTATGTTTCCCAACAGTGGCATCCGAGCCTAGGTTTTATGCGTTGATGTTATATGCACGAGTAGAACACAAGTGAGTTGCGGGCAACACAAGTCATACTGCTTACCAGCATGTCATACTTTGGTTCGGCAGTATTGTTGGATGAAGCGGCCCGGACCGACATTACGCGTACGCTTACGTGAGACTGGTTCTACCGACGTGCTTTGCACATAGGTGGCTGGCGGGTGTCAGTTTCTCCAACTTTAGTTGAACCGAGTGTGGCTACGCCCGGTACTTGAGAAGGTTAAAACAACACTAACTTGACGAACTATCATTGTGGTTTTGATGCGTAGTTAAGAATGATTCTTGCTCAGCCCGTAGTAGCCACGTAAAACTTGCAACAACAAAGTAGAGGACGTCTAACTTGTTTTTGTAGGGCATGTTGTGATGTGATATGGTCATGATGTGATGCTATATTTTATTGTATGAGATGATCATGTTTTGTAACCAAGTTATCGGCAACTGGAAGGAGCCATATGGTTGTCGCTTTATTGTATGCAATGCAATCGCCCTATAAATTGCTTTACTTTATCACTAAGCGGTAGCGATAGTTGTAGAAGAAATAGGTGGCGAAACGACAACGATACTACGATGGAGATCAAGGTGTCGCACCGGTGATGATGGTGATCATGACGGTGCTTCGAAGATGGAGATCACAAGCACAATATGATGATGGCCATATCATATCACTTATATTGATTGCATGTGATGTTTATCCTTTATGCATCTTATTTTGCTTTGATTGACGGTAGCATTATAAGATGATCTCTCACTAAATTTCAAGGTATAAGTGTTCTCCCTAAGTATGCACCGTTGCGAAAGTTCTTCGTGCTGAGACACCACGTGATGATCGGGTGTGATAGGCTCTACGTTCAAATACAACGGGTGCAAAATAGTTGCACACGGGGAATACTCAGGTTAAACTTGACGAGCCTAGCATATACAGATATGGCCTCGGAACACTGAGACCGAAAGGTCGAGCGTGAATCATATAGTAGATATGATCAACATAGTGATGTTCACCATTGAAAACTACTCCATCTCACGTGATGATCGGACATGGTTTAGTTGATTTGGATCACGTGATCGCTTAGATGATTAGGGGGATGTCTATCTAAGTGGGAGTTCTTAAGTAATATGATTAATCGAACTTAAATTTATCATGTACTTAGTACCTGATAGTATTTTGCTTGTCTATGTTTGCTGTAGATAGATGGCTCGTGCTGTTGTTCCGTTGAATTTTAATGCGTTCCTTGAGAAAGCTAAGTTGAAAGATGATGGTAGCAATTACACGGACTGGGTCCGTAACTTGAGGATTATCCTCATTGCTGCACAAAAGAGTTACATCTTGGAAGCATCGCTAGGTGTACCACCTGTGCCAGCTACTGCAGACATTATGAATGCCTGGCAGTCGCGTGTTAATGACTACTCTATAGTTCAATGTGCCATGCTTTAAGGCTTAGAACCGGGACTTCAACGACATTTTGAACGTCATGGAGCATATGAGATGTTTCAGGAGTTGAAGTTAATATTTCAGGCAAATGCCCGGATTGAGAGATATGAAGTCTCCAATAAGTTCTATAGCTGCAAGATGGAAGAGAACAGTTCTATCAGTGAACATATACTCAAAATGTTTGGGTATAATAATCACTTGATTCAATTGGGAGTTAATCTTCCTGATGATAGTGTCATTGACAGAATTCTTCAATCACTGCCACCAAGCTACAAGAGCTTTGTGATGAACTATAATATGCAAGGGATGAACCAGACTATTCCCGAGCTCTTCGCAATGCTAAAGGCTGCGGAGGTAGAAATCAAAAAGGAGCATCAAGTGTTGATGGTCAACAAGACCACCCGTTTCAAGAAAAAGGGTAAAGGGAAGAAGAAGGGGAACTTCAAGAAGAATGGCAAACAAGTTGCTGCTCAAGAGAAGAAACCCAAGTCTGGACCTAAACCTGAGACTGAGTGCTTCTACTGCAAGCAGACTGGTCACTGGAAGCGGAACTGCCCCAAGTATTTGGCGGATAAGAAAAATGACAAGGTGAACAAATGTATATGTGATATACATGTTATTGATGTGTACCTTACTAATACTCGCAGTAGCATCTGGGTATTTGATACTAGTTCTGTTGCTAATATTTGCAACTCGAAATAGGGACTACGGATTAAGCGAAGATTGGCTAAGGACGAGGTGACGATGCGCGTGGGAAATGGTTCCAAATTTGATGTGATCGCAGTCGGCACGCTACCTCTACATCTACCTTCGGGATTAGTTTTAGACCTGAATAATTGTTATTTGGTGCCAGTGTTAAGCATGAACATTATATCTGGATCTTGTTTGATGCGAGACGGTTATTCATTTAAATCAGAGAATAATGGTTATTCTATCTATATGAGTAATATCTTTTATGGTCATGCACCCTTGAAGAGTGGTCTATTTTTATTTAATCTCGATAGTAGTGATACACATATTCATAATGTTGAAACCAAAAGATGCAGAGTTGATAATGATAGTGCAACTTATTTGTGGCACTACCATTTGGGTCATATCGGTGTAAAGCGCATGAAGAAACTCCATACTGATGGACTTCTGGAATCACTTGATTATGAATCACTTGGTACTTGCGAACCATGCCTCATGGGCAAGATGACTAAAACGCCGTTCTCCGGAACTATGGAGCGAGCAATAGATTTATTGGAAATCATACATACCGATGTATGCGGTCCAATGAACGTTGAGGCTCGCGGCGGGTATAGTTATTTTCTCACCTTCACAGATGATTTGAGCAGATATGGGTATATCTACTTAATGAAACATAAGTCTGAAACATTTGAAAAGTTCAAAGAATTTCTGAGTGAAGTGGAAAATCATCGTAACAAGAAAATAAAGTTTCTACGATCTGATCGTGGAGGAGAATATTTGAGTTACGAGTTTGGTTTACATTTGAAACAATGCGGAATAGTTTCGCAACTCACGCCACCTGGAACACCACAACATAATGGTGTGTCCGAACGTCGTAATCGTACTTTACTAGATATGGTGCGATCTATGATGTCTCTTACTGATTTACCGCTATCGTTTTGGGGTTATGCTTTAGAGACGGCCGCATTCACATTAAATAGGGCACCATCAAAATCCATTGAGATGACGCCTTATGAACTGTGGTTTGGCAAGAAACCAAAGTTGTCGTTTCTTAAAGTTTGGGGCTGCGATGCTTATGTAAAGAAACTTCAACCAGATAAGCTCGAACCCAAATCGGAGAAATGTGTCTTCATAGGATACCCAAAGGAGACTATTGGGTACACCTTCTATGATAGATCTGAAGGCAAGACTTTTGTTGCTAAATTTGGATCCTTTCTAGAAAAGGAGTTTCTCTCGAAAGAAGTGAGTGGGAGGAAAGTAGAACTTGATGAGGTAACTATACCTGCTCCCTTATTGGAAAGTAGTTCATCACAGAAATCGGTTCCTGTGACAACTACACCAATTAGTGGGAAGCTAATGATATTGATCATGAAACTTCAGATCAAGTTACTACCGAACCTCGTAGGTGAACCAGAGTAAGATCCGCACCACAATGGTATGGTAATCCTGTTCTGGAAGTCATGTTACTTGACCATGATGAACCTACGAACTATGAGGAAGCAATGATGAGCCCAGATTCCACAAAATGGCTTGAGGCCATGAAATCTAAGATGGGATCCATGTATGAGAACAAGGTGTGGACTTTGGTTGACTTGCCCGATGATCGACAAGCCATTGAGAATAAATGGATCTTCAAGAAGAAGACTGACGCTGATGGTAATGTTACTGTCTACAAAGCTTGACTTGTTGCAAAAGGTTTTCGACAAGTTCAAGGGGTTGACTACGATGAGACTTTCTCACCCATAGCGATGCTTAAGTCTGTCCGAATCATGTTAGCAATTGCCGCATTTTATGATTATGAAATTTGGCAAATGGATGTCAAAACTGCATTCCTAAATGGATTTCTAGAAGAAGAGTTGTATATGATGCAACCGGAAGGTTTTGTCGATCCAAAGGATGCTAACAAAGTGTACAAGCTCCAGCGATCCATTTATGGACTGGTACAAGCCTCTCAGAGTTGGAATAAATGCTTTGATAGTGTGATCAAAGCATATGGTTTTATACAGACTTTTGGAGAAGCCTGTATTTACAAGAAAGTGAGTGGGAGCTCTGTAGCATTTCTGATTTTATATGTGGACGACATATTATTAATTGGAAATGATATAGAATTTCTGGATAGCATAAAAGGATACTTGAATAAAAGTTTTTTAGTGAAAGACCTCGGTGAAGCTGCTTACATATTGGGCATCAAGATCTATAGAGATAGATCAAGACGCTTAATTGGACTTTCACAAAGTAGATACCTTGATAAAGTTTTGAAAAAGTTCAAAATGGATCAAGCAAAGAAAGGGTTCTTGCCTTTAATACAAGGTGTGAAATTGAGTCAGACTCAATGCCCGACCACTGCAGAAGATAGAGAGAAAATGAAAGAAGTTCCCTATGCTTCAGCCATAAGCTCTATCATGTATGCAATGCTGTGTACCAGACTTGATGTGTGCTTAGCAATAAGTTTAGCAGGGAGGTACCAAAGTAATCCAGGAGTGGATCACTGGACAGCGGTCAAGAATATCCTGAAATACCTGAAAAGGACTAAGGATATGTTTCTCGTTTATGGAGGTAACAAAGAGCTAGTCGTAAGTGGTTACGTCGATGCAAGCTTTGACACTGATCCGGACGATTCTAAATCGCAAACCGGATACGTATTTATATTGAACGGTGGAGCTATTAGTTGGTGCAGTTCTAAACAAAGCGCCGTGGCGGGATCTACATGTGAAGCGGAGTACATAGCTGCTTCGAAAGCAGCAAATGAAGGAGTCTGGATGAAGGAGTTCATATCCGATCTAGTTGTCATACCTAGTGCATCAGGTCCAATGAAAATCTTCTGTGACAATACTGGTGCAATTGCCTTGGCAAAGGAATCTAGATATCACAAGAAGACCAAGCACATCAAGAGACGCTTCAATTCCATCCGGAACCAAGTCCAGGTGGGAGACATAGAGATTTGCAAGATACATACGGATCTGAATATTGCAGACCCGTTGACTAGGCCTCTTCCACGAGCAAAACATGATCAACACCAAGGCTCCATGGGTGTTAGAATCATTACTGTGTAATCTAGATTATTGACTCTAGTGCAAGTGGGAGACTGAAGGAAATATGCCCTAGAGGCAATAATAAAGTTATTATTTATTTCTTTATATCATGATGAATGTTTATTATTCATGCTAGAATTGTATTAACCGGAAACATGATACATGTGTGTTGGTGTACAAAAGTAGGGGCTCTGTGTTTGACCCCTTTACTTGTGCACGGGCAGTCAGAGCCACCCGCCACGACCACGCATAGCAGGGCAGGAGAGCGAAGCCGGAAAGAAGCCGAAGGCACAAGACGAACAAAGCAACATCAAGGACCAAGGCCACAAGGGTCGCACGGGCAACACAGGTTGCCCCGGCAAGGACCCTTGCCGAGGGCAACCTCAGCGGCCCCGGCAAGACCCTTGCCGGGGCAGCTCGTCCACACCTGCTGAGCGAGCTGCCTTCGAGCCCACCAACGCTGTAAACACATTTGGGACAGGGCTTGGGAGGCACCTCCGTGGTGGCATGCAGATCTTTGTGAAGACAAAGAACAATCAAGATCAAATAAGGACAGGAAGGCAACAATCCTCGGCAAGGTTCTTGCCGAGGAAGCCCACGAGACCCCCGGCAAGATCCTTGCCGGGGACGACTGCGTGCCGCGGTAGGACCCTTGCCGGTCCACCCGACAAGACCCTCGCCAGGTGCGCTAGCAGGGCCACTGCCAGGACCGCGCCAGCAAGTCTCCGCCGCTGCCGTTCGCATGCAGCTGCCGACCCAACCAGCTGGGTAGGCACCTGCGTGGCAACATGCAGCCCTTCGTGGAAGCTCCACCACCGTGCCACCTCAGCTGCCTGCCTGCCTACATGGCACTGCATGCACCGCTGGCCAGGGCGCATGTCAAAGCCAGGAGGGGCGGCGACGGACGGGACGGACCTCACCCCCGTCCTCGATAAAGTGAAGGGACACCTAAGCCCCGCATTTAATGCACTTTGTCCCGTAATATCAGCAATAAGCTCATAACGCTGTAGCACTACCCCCACCACCCACCACGGCGAGGATGGCGCTCCCACCCCCCACCACGGCGCTACCCCCTTCTCCGGCGATCTCTCCACTCCTCCACTAATCTGTGGACTTTATCCGATCAACATCTCTGGCGTCTCCTCTGGATCAAGGAAATACCCATCTTCCATGGGTTCTTCTGGTGGATCTACCCTTGGCTTGGATTTCTCCAAGGGTAGGGTTTTTTTGGAGGAGGTTTTCAAATCTACGAGGAATTCGGTTCATCCTTCGGGGCATCGAAGGCCTTTTATTTTGATTGTTTCATTTAGTCGTCATGCCTTCTGTCTCTCGGTGGATTCTGTGGCTGCGGCTTTGGAAGCTGCGATTGGAGGTTCGGCTATTGATCTTCATGTTGATCACATCAAAGGCAAGGTTTATTCTTTCCATGTTTCTTGCAAGCAAGTTGGTTTTATCATCATGGACCTCCGATCCTTTGCCTGTGATCTCTTCAAGTGTTATTTTCATTTATGGGGTAATGGTGGACCGAATTGGATTAGGGAGCTCAGGATCTGGAGGAAAGAATGTGATGCTGAGTGGATTTTAGTTAGTCCAACTAAGCGCCGATCATCTTTAGGCCTTTTGGCTATGCATAAGCCTCCAGTTAGATCTGCCATAAAATCAGTTGCTTCCTCTAAGAAGACTCTTTCTTTTGCCACGTTTGAGCGCTACTCGGCTTGCAAGGGGTATAGGTATCCAGCTTCGCAAAAATGCATTGACACTATGAGGGATGCGGGGTATGATCTCCCTGTTCATGAGCGTGTACTCATTCATTCTTCCCCCGCCACGGACTTGCATTGGACAGTGGCTCGTCCACCCATTGTCTTTGGCACGATCTCTCCATTGCCGGAGTTGTGCCGGCCGATCTCATCTGCTCCGGCTGCTGATCCGGTTTCTGAGGATATTTCCTCCGTGCATGCGGGGATTACGCCCGCCCTTTCCGCTCAGGCGGGATTGCCTCCGATTCAAAATATTCCTGTTGCTGATCCAGTCGAGATGGAGGCCTGCCATGGCCCAAATGAGCCGGTCAGCCCAGTTACTTCTGGGCCTTCCACGCCTTCGGATCCAAGCCCACTGATCGGTGCTGAACATATCCCCTCCTCTCAAGAGGCTGCGAAACAGTTTGAAGCCATGGTCGATGACATGGTGGACCGTGTGATGACATGTCCTATCTGCTCACAGAGGGGCCACCTGTCTGCGGCATGTGGAATGCGAGCGGTCTGCTCGGCTTGCTCCCGCCCTGGTCACTCTAGCAGAGACTGTAATGATTTCGCGCGCTCCAATGGATTGGTTTGGAAGCCAATTTCGGTGCACCAAAAAACGATTTTATCGGAATCTGCTGCCTCTCATGGGAACAGAGCCGGAGTTATTGGGATAGACTGTCCAGTCCCATCGCCGCCGCCCCCATTGCATCTTCCCTCTCCTCACGCCAAAGAAAACCACGAACACCCCCTGCTCCATCCATGGCGAACTATGAGCTTGATCCTCAGCGCTTCGTGCCTGTTGGCCACCACATCATCGATGGTGGCGATCGTCGGCTTCCTCGCACCTTCTTCACGCCTGCTGCTCGGCCGACCCGACGCCATGAGGACTACATGGTTGCTGAAGTAATGCCGGCGCCGGACGGACCGCTTGGCCCGGTGCGTGAAGAGGTGGTTCAGTTTCTGCAAGATTCAGGTATTATGGTTCGATCTGCTCAGCCGTGGTTCCATGGGGTGGGTCTGTTTCAAGTCAGAGATCCGTCAGTTAGATATACCTTGATCCAGCACGCGCCTTTTCCGTTGGGCAATGATCGTTTTGTTAGATTTATGAAGCATGATGAGGGGGAAATTTCAAAGGAACAAATGGTTTTCGCAAGGGCTGGTTAATGTTCATTGGGATTCCTCTGGACTACCGCACTACTGAGTTCATCTCGCAGGCTGTTGGTACTTTCGGCAAGTTTATTTCTTGGGACAGTGAGGATCCTTACCTTGTCCGAACTATGGTGGAGGCTAGTTTTCCTGATACTCCGTTAGTTCCAAGAGATGTGGTTTTTGGTGATTATGCGGAATGGGGAGGTGCCCAAGTGTCCTGGACTGCTGCATGTTATGTTCTTGGTGCTGATTTTGCAGATCAAATGCCAAATGATGAAGACCCAATGCCGTTAGATGGTAACCCCCACCCGTTGCCTGGTAACTTGTTTCAGGATAATTTGCCGTTTGTTCTTCCTCCGTACCCAATGTTGGGATGGAATGATGCTCCTCTTGTTCCACCTGCTCCACCTGTTAATGAGGATGTGCCTGGTTGGGGTAATGCAGTGTGGGGTGATGAAGCTGTTGATGAGCAGGTCTTGCAGCCGCCTGCGCCTGAACAGGATCAAGTTTCTATTGTGATTGACCAACCTGAGGGCTCAGTGTCTGTGGATCAACCAGAGCCGGGCAATCAGCATGTTCCTCCACCAAATCTTCAGCAGCATCAAGTCTTTGAGGAGAATCAGTTGGCAATCGTGCCCTACCAACCACCTGTCATTCAGTATCATGAGATATTCATTGGCATGGCGCGTATTGTCGCTGGCCCTCCTCTCCCTCCGGAAATGATCTGGAAGAGGTCTTTCCAGAACCTCATGTTTGATTTCTCAGTGAAGGAAGTGCCCAGGTCTATCTTTTGCAAGCCGTTGGGCGCATTCATTTATTCCAAGAGGACTTGGTCCATTGCTTTTGATGAGTCCAAGCAGAGGTCTTGTTTGCATGCTTCTCTGCCCATGGTTGTGGCTGACAGAAGAGCTGTTGTGGTGAAGCGACCGGTGGCCAGAGCTTTATTTGAGAACCTGCCTGCAGATTCTCCCTCTGCTTCTGAAGATGTGGCACCTGATATAGCTGCAATTTCAGTTTCTGCTACATCAACACCTGTTTCTGCCTCTACTGAATCAACACCTATGGTTTTCTCTGTGGAACAAACTGTCAGAAAGCGAAGAGAGAAGAAGAAGCCCCTTGTGGTCGATTCTTCGTTGAGACGTTGCACTCGGAGCGCGGCAAAGTTAGATGGCTTCAAAAATGTGGTTTTTGAGCAGCTCTCGCTTCAGCCATCAAAGAAGCGCCCACGTGCCAAGCCCATGGAGGACAAGTCCCAACCCACTTCTGCGGATGGCGCTCAGGATGCTTCGACTGCTGCACCTCCACACACTCCAATTCGAGTGCTTCAGGCGGTTGGCGCGGAGCTGGAGATCAATCCCTCTCTGCTGTCGGTGGATAAGCTTATGGCTAATCCACAGGAGGACTCGTCCGCATCTTCAGCTTAATGATTATGTCATCTTATTTGTCTCCGCCTCGGTTGCATGTTATGCATGTTCTCTCTATGGTTGATCTATGTCAGTTTAGGGAACTGTCATTTTATAGCTCTGAACTATGTTATCTTTTGGGTCGTATGGCATTGTATGTCATGCTTTATATACTTTTATGCTCATCGGTGGTTAATGAATCGTTTCAAAACGCGTAGTTGGAAGGTTTTATGTTGGAATGTCCGTGGCTTGAACTCAGATACGAGACAACGCTCTGTCAGAGAGAAAGTGACTGCAAGTCAATGTTCAGTAGTTTGTCTTCAAGAAACTAAGCTTTCTTCCTGCTCTCGGGCAACTATGAAATCCATCTGTCCTCATGGTTTTGATCAATTTGTTGAATCTCCATCTAGAGGCGCCTCGGGGGGCCTTTTGACTGCCTGGCGATCGGATGTGTTCCATGGCACTCTCTTACAAGCTAAACCCTACGCTATTGTCATGCAGTTTACTTCTGTCCATAACAATGAACAGTGGTTTCTGGTTAATGTTTATGGTCCTTGTCAGGGTGAACTTAGGGATGAGTTTGTCTCATGGATATACAATTTGGATATTGACCCTGGCCAATTGTGGATGTTGATGGGAGATTTCAATTTTATTCGTTGCACTGATAATAGGAACCTCCCGGGTGGTGACATAAATGATATGTTTATTTTCAATGAAATTATTGGCCATTTGGGATTACTTGAGCTCCCCTTAAAGGGAAGACGGTTTACTTGGTCCAACATGCAGGACATGCCTCTTTTGGAGCAACTGGACTGGGTGTTTACTTCTGCTAGTTGGATTAACTCATATCCCATGACACAAGTGACTCCTTTGGCAAAAACTGCGTCTGATCATGTGCCTTGCCTGGTTAACATCAGTACATCCATCCCAAAGGCACATATCTTCAGATTTGAAAACTTTTGGGTGCATCAGGCTGGTTTCTTTGATTGTGTGCAAGAGGTTTGGAATCGTCCTTCTCGTAAAAATCATATTGCAGCAGTTATTGTTGATAAATTAAAGGCTTTGCGGTTTGCTTTGAAGAAATGGCAGAAAGGTTTATCTCATATTAAAGGGCTGATTGAGAAATGTAACTGGGTAATTCTTTGGCTGGACAATCTTGAGGACATGAGACATCTTTCTAGGCCTGAGAGTAACTTCAGAAAAATCATCAAGCAGCACCACGAGCACCTGCTGCACATGCAATATCTTTACTGGAGGAAAAGATGTACTATCAGGTATATTAAAGTTGGAGAGGAAAACACCAAATTTTTCAGGCCATGGCAACTGAAAGATTCAGAAAAAATTCAATTGCTAGTCTGGTGTTGCCTGATGGATCTGTTACATCTAATCATGAGGTTATGGCCAGAGAGTTCTTGATTTCCTTCAAGAACAGAATGGGGATGATTAGGCCAATAGTTTTGGATGAGAACATTCTTTCATTAATACCTAGGGTTCAGGGCTTGGAGGTACTTACAAAACCTTTTGAGATTAAGGAGATGGAGCAGGTTATTAATGAAATGCCTATTGATAAGGCACCTGGGCCTGATGGCTTCAATGGTCTTTTTCTTAAAAAGTGCTGGCCAATAATCTCTGCTGATTTTATTCAGTTGGTGCAGGAGTTTCATGCTGGTACAGTGCAGTTAGAAAACCTCAATGATGCTTACATTACACTGATACCAAAGAAACAGTCGCCTGAGGGGGTGGGAGACTTTCGGCCTATCTCCCTTACTAGTGTTGGCCTCAAATTCCTTACAAAACTGGCTGCTAATAGATTTCAGCAGGAAATCATTAAATGTATCCATAAAAACCAATATGGCTTCATAAAATCAAGAACAATCCAGGATTGTCTTGCATGGACTTTTGAATATATCCATCAGTGCAACCAGTCTAAGCAGCCCATCCTTTTGCTCAAGTTGGATTTTGAAAAGGCCTTTGATTCCATTCAGCATGAGGCTATATTAAGGATTCTTGCTGCAAAAGGTTTTGACAATAGATGGATTACATGGATTAGGCAGTTACTGTCTTCAGGCACTTCTTCTGTCTTGCTCAATGGAGTTCCTGGCAATCATTTCAAATGCAAATGTGGAGTTAAGCAAGGGGATCCAATCTCTCCCTTGCTCTTTGTTATTGCTGCTGATCTCTTGCAGACTTTGATTAATAACCTTCTTCAGCAGGGTTTGATAAGCAGGCCTCTGCCAACACATGATCCTGATTTTCCAGTGGTCCAATATGCTGATGACACACTGTTATTCTTAAAGGCTGACAGGGACCATTTGGGGGCACTGAAATCAGTGTTATATTCTTTTTCAGAGGCAACTGGTCTTCAGATTAACTTTCATAAATCTTCCATGTATCCCATTAATGTGATTGACCAGGATGCTATTGATCTTGCTGCTTTCTTTGGCTGTAAGTTAGGCAAAATGCCCTTCACATATCTGGGCCTGCCTGTTGGGACTACCAGGCCTAAGATTGTGGATCTACTTCCATTAGTGGATTGTATGGAGAGAAGATTGACAGCAAGTTCTTGGTTCTTGCCTCAGGGAAGCAGGTTGCAATTAGTTAATTCTGTCATTTCCTCTTTGCCTATCTTCTTCCTTTGTACCTGTCAATCCCTCAGGGTATTTTGAAGCAGTTGGAAAGGATCCAAAGGCAGTGTTTATGGAGGAAATATGGTCAGGAGAAGGGCCATTCATTAGCTGCTTGGCCTCTTGTTTGCAGGCCCAAAACAAAGGGGGGACTTGGAATCTTAAATCTGGGTTTGCAAAATGATGCTCTGCTACTGAAATTTCTGAATAAATTTTACAATAAAATGGATGTGCCTTGGGTTCAGTTAATTTGGGATTCTTATTATTTTGAACGAATTCCTCATGATACCACCCTTTGTGGCTCTTTTTGGTGGAGGGATGTCTGCAAATTGATGGATAATTTCAGAGCAGTTACTGAGGTGGATGTTCGTAGTGGAGACACTGTGTTGTTCTGGTCTGACTATTGGCAAATTGGGAACAGCCATGTGCCTCTTCAAGATCGATTTCCTAGACTATATTCTTTTTGTCTCCACAAAAACCTTTCAGTCAAGGAAGTCTTTATGGCTGGCAGCTTGCAAGATCTCTTTTACTTGCCCCTCACTGAGCAAGCTTTTCAAGAATTTCAGCAGCTTTCGACCCTAATGGGATCTTTCCATTTGGACTATAGCTGCCATGACTCTTGGGAATGGAGGCATGGAAAGAAGTCTTCTTATACTGCAAAAAAGTTTTATGATTTTGCTTACCAGCCAATGGTAGCAAACCCCATTTTGAGCTGGATTTGGAAGAGCTGCTGTACCATGTCGATCAAGATGTTTGCTTGGCTAGTTATAATGGACAGGGTTAACACCAAGGACATGATTCAGAGAAGGCAATGGAAGATTAATGAGGGACCACAATGTGTTCTATGTCCAACAGGGATATTGGAGGACAGAAACCACCTTTTTTCCTGTGCAACTTCAGTGCTCGCGTCTGGATCTATCTGCAGATTGACTGGAAAGACAGTGAGGACATGGTGGAGATTGCCTTCCATGCTAGAAAGGAGTTCAACAAACCTTTCTTTGCGGAGGTGGTTTTTACTGCCTGGTGGAACATTTGGAAGGTAAGAAATGACAGAGCTTTCAGGAACATCAAGCCTTCCTTCAGAGCATGGAGATATGGATTCATTCATGATCTCACTCTGCTTTCTCATAGAATCAAACAGAAGCACAAGGAGGCCTTACTTAAATGGATTGATTTCCTTCCTCCTTGAGGGGAGTGGCTTTTGTTCTCTTTTGTATATTTGTATATATCAGGACTAGACTACTTGTATAGCTTTCTTTTGCTTTTTATTCCTCATCTTGAGGATACCTTGTACTACCTATGTTTTTTTTCTTTGCATTAATAAAATGCTGTGGGGTGCAAGCCCTGCAGTCTTCAAGGTCAAAAAAAAACCCGCTGTAGCACTTTCCACCTCCTGTGTGCCACTGTGGCAGCCCCTTTCACCTATAAAAGGAGGCCCAAGGCGCACGGGAGAAGGATTCGGCTCCTTGGAACCTAGCAACACCCAGAGCTAGTTCAAGAGCTCAAGAACACTAAATACATCCACCAAAGCAGGATCGTAGGGTTTTACGCATCTTTGCGGCCTGAACCTGGGTAAATCCCCTTTGTGCTGTCTGCTAGTCCCGCTTTTCTCACGATCCCGCGCCCCGCAACCGTAGTAGGGATTCTTGTGATCCCATAGGTGTCGTTTCCCACCGACATCTTTGGCGCGCCAGGTAGGGGGCGCGATTGTGAGAATCTGGTCTAGTAGTTGGCCCAGCAGTTCACCGTCGCCATGGCTCCCAAGAAGAAGACGACCACGGCGATTGGCTCGTCTGGGACCGGACTGCCATCGCAGGTGCGGGCCAGTAGTGGGCCAGTCACGGAGAGAACCCGTGGCGCGGCCCGCGAACGCCCACATCGCCCTGGCAGTCCAGGCCCGGTGGGCGGCGTCGCCTGTACGGCGGGCGACGAGCGCGGCGCCGGCTCCGGAGACGACGTCGGGCCCCCCGCAGGTGGCGCGGGGCCCTCCAGGGGCGTCGTCATGCCGCCCACCAACGGCGGGCGACCTCCAAGACACCAACGCCAGCACCTATGGCGCACTCTTCTCAAATCGTACGCGATGAGCAGCGCTGCCTTGCTGGTGACACAGGGCGCCTCCCTGGGAAAAGCCCTATGCATCCTTCGCAGGATGAGGGGGACCAGCATGCACACCGAGGCATCGATGAAGGTGGCAGGCGGTTGCGGAGCCGTGGTGAGGCTCCTTCTAACGTGGTTAGAAGTCGAAGCGGATCGCGGTCCACCCAACTCTCGCCACCACCCATGCCAGCGGAAGCCCTGGCGCGCATGCAGCTCCTCCTCGACTCCCCCCCACGGTAGAAAAGCTTGATGAATGGAGGGCAACCATCCGGAGCCTCGTCGGCATCGCGAACGATGATGAGTTGCGACCGGCGAAACCCGTGGGCCGTCGCTTCGTCAGGCCACCCCCTGCTAGCAGGAGCCGAGCCGAAGGTGATGCGGCTATGGTGTACTCCCCTCCTCAGCACCGGCCGCCGCGGGCGATGACCCGTCGTGACGATGCTCGTGATGATATCTCCATCACGTCGTCCGACCCACGACCAACCATAAGCGCCAAGTCCTTCAGGAGCGGGCTCATGAGGATGCTCGAACCACCATCGAGCGGCGACGTGACACGCGCCACCAGTCGGACAGGCGGGCAGGGCCCGCTACGGACCACCCATCGTCGGGAGGCTACAGTGGCCTACCCTACGAGGTGGGTTGTCCGGCTTTCACCCGTGAGCTGCGGCAGTTCCAGTGGCCCTCCCCCGCACTTTCAAGCTCGACGTTGGCAAAAAGTACAATGGCAAGACTCACCCGTCAGAGTTCCTCAGCATCTACACCATCGTGATGCAAGCTGCTGGGGCTCGCGACGATAAGGTGCTTGACAACTACTTCCCGTTGGCACTCAAGCCTAATGTTATGTCATGGTTGATGCACTTGCCGATGGATTCCATCTCTTCTTGGGCGGATCTGTGCCATGAGTTTGTTGGTGCCTTTACCGAAGGTCACCAAGCTCATGGCCAGGCGAGTGATTTGCACATCATTCCCCAGAAGGAAGGAGAAAACTTGCGCAAGTACATCCAAAGGTTCAGCCGGGTGCAGTACAACATCCCCGATGTTCATCCTGCCGCCATGATCAGTGTGTTCCACCAGAATGTGCACAACCGCAAGATGCACGAAGAGCTGGCGATGAACAAGGTCAGGGATGTGGCCGAACTTTATGTCCTGGCCGATCGATGCGCTCATGATGAAGAGGGAAGGAAGTACCCCGGCGAAGATGCCGGTGCGGAAACCGACTCCACTGGCGATACCGCCACCCCAGCGAAGAAGGGCCGGCGCCGTAACAGGAAACGCAAGGGCAAGGCTGTGCTTGCCGTCGAGGGATCCAACGACACCAGCACCACCAAGAAGACCAAGGCAAGCGACCCCGGCAAGGACATTGCCGGGTGTGTCGCTTGTCGGGCCTTGGCGGTCGCCGACAAGGCAGGAGGCTCCGCGAAGCAGTATTGCGAGATCCACCGCACCAAGGGCCATGACCTCCAACACTGCCGGCAAGTAGAGCTGCTTGTTGAGAAGCAGAAGGCCGAGTATGAGCAGCGGGACAAGGAGAAGGGCCAAGATGGTGCCGAAGGGTCCTGCAAGAAACATGGTGGCCAAGGAGGTCGCCACGGCAAAGATAGTCAGCAGGAGAGGCCCGCCCGGGGCCGCAACAAGAAGCAAGAAGAAGATGATCACGACGGGGACGACGAGTTCGGTGATCACGAGTTCCAGAAAGCCATGGAGGCCATGTGCATCGATGGTGGCGCCTCGCTGCATACATCTCACCGCCAACTCAAGCAGTGGGCATGTGAGATCACAGCGGTGGAGCCGTCGTTTCATGCACGGAAGCCACTGAAATGGTCCAGCACGCCCATCATCTTCGACACAGAGGACCACCCTGACCGCACTACTGCGGTCGGGTGCTTGCCGTTGTTGGTTTCCCCAATGATCCGCAACCTCAAGGTGACAAAGATATTGGTCGACGGCGGGGCCGGCCTGAACTTGATCTCGCCTGTTGTGGTCAAGAAGCTGCAGATCCCTGATGGAGACCTCGAGGAGATGGGCACGTTCCAAGGGGTTAACCCGGGGAGGAGCCAGCCGAAGGGAAAGGTCACGCTGCCTGTGACCTTCAGAAGCGAGCTGAATCACATGACAGAGAGGATTGTTTTCGATGTAGCCGAGATCCCCTTGCCTTACAACGGGATCCTCGGCTGCCCGACACTAGCCAAGTTCATGGCGGCTTCACATTACGCCTACAACATGCTGAAGATGCCTGGGCCGATGAACATCATCACCGTCCCCTCCGACAAGAAAGATGCGTTGATTTGCGCTGACCAACTCTACCGGGAAGCAGTTGCAGCAGCTGCCGCTAAGGCACCTACTCCTGCTGACGGAGCCATGGGAGGGAAGAAGATTGGTGAAACCCCTCGCACCCACTCCGGCAAGCGCACCTCTTCGGGGTGTTGCGCTGCCATCGAGGACGTGCTAGAGAGCTCCACCGGCAAGAGCAAGAAGTCCAGAGCTGCACCGCCAGAGACCAAGAAGGTGCCCGTCAAGGAGGACGGCATGGTGGGGCTTTCACCATAAGCTCCACCCTCGACCGCAAATAGGAAAGCGAGCTTGTCACTTCCCTGCGGGCGAATGTCGATGTGTTTGCATGGCAAGCCTCCGACATCCCCGGCGTTCCCAGGGAAGTGATTGAGCACCACCTTGCTGTCTGTCCTCATGCGCGGCCCGTCAAGCAGAAGGTCAGGAAGCAAGCTCTAGAGAGGCAAGAATTCATCACATAAGAAATCAGGAAGCTAGAGGCGGCAGGCTTGGTAAGAGGAGTGCTCCACCCGACGTGGTTGGCCAATCCGGTAGTAGTGCGCAAGGCAAACAGGAAGTGGAGACTGTGTATTGATTACACGGACATCAATAAGGCTTGTCCAAAGGATACCTTCCCGTTACTGTGCATCGACCAGATTGTTGACTCCATGGCTGGGTGTGACCTGTTATCATTCCTCGACGCCTACTCAGGATACCACCAGATCTTCATGACAAAAGAAGACGAAGAAAAGACAACATTCATCACCCCATGTGGTACGTATTACTTTTTACGGATGCCTTTCGGGTTGAAGAGTGCTGGCTCAACCTTTTCAAGAGCAGTCCAGATTGGTTTTGAATCCCAGCTACATAGAAATATGGAAGCTTATATGGATGACATAGTGGTCAAAACCAAGGACAAAGCAACGCTCGTGCAAGATCTGGAGGAAACCTTTGGAAACCTACACAAGATCAACCTCAAATTGAACCCTGAGAAGTGTGTCTTTGGCGTCCCATCCGACAAGCTTCTCAGGTTCTTTGTGTCACAACGCGGGATTGAAGCGAACCCAGACAAGATTAAGGCCATCGAGCAGATTGAGGCACCCAGACAGATCAAGGACGTGCGTCGGCTCACTGGCTGCGTTGCCGCCATGAGCCGATTCATCTCCAAATCCGCGGAGTGTGCCCTTCCCTTCTTCAAGATCTTAAACAAGACATGCCCAGTGGAGTGGACCCCAGAGGCCGAGGCGGTGTTGCAAGATTTGAAGAAGTACCTCTCCTCTGCCCCGGTGCTGGTTGCGCCTAAACCACAAGAGCCGTTGCTGCTATACCTAGCAGCAACTAATCAAGTGGTTAGGGACGCATTGGTGACACAGAGAGAGGTCGACGAAGAGGCAGCAGCAGCGGCAGAGTGAACAACTGGCAGGTCGAAACCCTCCCCGGCAGGGCTCGGCCCCGGCAAGACTGAGTCCCTGGCAGGGCTCGATCCCGGCAAGGCTGACACTGATGCGGCAGGACCACATGGCCAGATGAAGTTGCGCAAAGGAAGAAGAAGGTGCAACACCCGGTTTACTTCGTCAAATCCCTTTTACAGGAAGCTAGGTCGAGGTACTCAGGTGTGCAAAAGTTGCTCTTCGGCCTCCTTATGGCCTCGAGGAAGCTGCGCCATTACTTCCGAGCACACGAAATCACAGTGGTCACCCGCCTACCGTTGCAACGGATACTACACAATCCAGACGCAACGGGGAGGATAGTGGAATGGGCCCTGGAGCTGTCAAGTTTCGGTCTAAAGTTTGAAAGTACCTCGACGATCCGGAGCAGAGTCTTGGCGGAGTTTGTTGCAGAATGGACCTCGACGCTGGACGAAGAGGTACAAGAGACCACTCTCCCCGGCGAGGAAACGAGTGGCAACTGGATCATGTCTTTGATGGGGCTTTTTCGCTGCAAGGCATCGGTGCTGGTGTACTGCTTGTCGCACCCACCGGGGAGCACCTCAAGTACGTCATCCAAATGCACTTTCCCTGAGAGATGTCAACCAACAACATCACCGAGTACGAGGGTTTGCTTTCCGGTCTCAGGATCGCGGCGGACCTTGGAGTCAAAAAGCTCATCGTCAGGGGCGACTCGCAACTCGTCGTCAGGCAGGTTAACAAAGATTATCAAAGCCCATTGATGGAAGCCTACGTGGACGAAGTAAGGAAGCTAGAGGAGCGCTTTGACAGTATACAAGCTGAGCACGTCCCTCGGGCGGAGAACGACCTCGCTGACTACTTGTCAAAGCGCGCTGCCCTCAAGCTACCTGTGGAACCAGGTACTTTTGTGCTTCAGCTGACCCAACCATCCGTCGAACCATCAGCCAGGCAGAACAAGTGGAGGAAGCTAGGCCCCAACAAGTACTTCCCCTCTGAGCCTCCCGGGGCCGCTGCCGAAGGTACTGCCATGGATGCCAGCCTTGCCGCAGGGCTGCCCACTCCGGCAGGGCCTAAGGCCATGGCCGTAGAGTCGACTGCTCCCGTGGTAGAAGAGATGCCTCTAGTCCTTGCCTTCGAGACGTAGGCTCTAGCATGGGCACAACATACTGTCCGATTCCTCCGAGTAGGAGAACTTCCCTAGGAGCAGGAAGAAGCGAAAAAAGTAGCCCGCCGGTCTGCTCTGTATCAATTCGTTGACAGGGTTTTGTACAGAAGGAGACCGAATGGGGTGGAATTGAAGTGCATCTCCCGAGAGGAAGGACTAGAGCTATTGGCAGAGATACATGGAGGCATATGTGGATCCCACATAGGGTCAAGGGCCCTTGTCGACAAGGCTTTTCGGCAAGGCTTCTTCTGGCCCACCGCCCTCCAGGATACAATGGCACTAGTTACCTAGTGTGAAGTGTGCCAGTTCCATTCAAAGAAGCTTCATCAACCAGCTCAAGCCCATCAAACCATCCCTCTCTCCTGGCCCTTCTTGGTCTGGGGGCTCAATATATTGGGTCCCTTCCCCCGTGCCGTCGGGGGCTTTGAGTACTTGTACGTTGCCACCGACAAGTTCACAAAGTGGCCAGAGGTGGAGGCAGTGAGGAAGGTGACGGTGCAGTCAGCCATTAAGTTCCTCAAGGGACTAGTTTGCCGTTTTGGGGTGCCCAACAGGGTCATCACCGACAATGACACGTAGTTCACAAGCCATGCCTTCATGAAATACATTGAGGATCTCGGTAGCAAGGTCTGTTTTGCTTCCGTGGCACACCCATGGAGCAACGGCCCAGCAGAGAGAGCAAATGATGAAGTCCTACGAGGCTTAAGAACGAAGACTTTCGACAGGCTGCACAAGAGTGGAAGGCGCTGGATTGATGAGTTGCCGGTGGTTCTTTGGTCAATCAGGACGACACCGAATCGAGCCACCGGCCAGACACCCTTTGCCCTGATTTATGGGGCAGAAGCAGTTATCCCCACAGAACTCATACACGGGTCACCTCGAGTGCTCGCTTATGATGAGCTGGAGCAAGAGCGACTGCGGCAAGATGACGCAACGCTCCTTGAGGAAGATCGTCTCCGGGCGGCTATGAGAGCAGCACGCTACCAGCAAGCCTTGTGCCGCTACCACAGCCGCAAGGTTCATGCCTAGAGCTTTGAGGAAGGCGACCTTGTTCTTCGGCACGTTTAGTCGGCCAAGAATTCCAGCAAGTTGACGCCAAAGTGGGAAGGCCCTATTCGGGTAACACGAGTCACCAAGCCCGGTGCAGTCCGCCTGGAGACCGAAGATGCCATTCTAGTGAGCAATTCCTGGAATATCGAGCATCTTTGCAAGTTTTACCCATAAGGTGCGGTTGCCGAGCCTCCCGGCAAGCCACCCTTGTGTGCAAGCCTTGTTGGAAAGGCATGTAACCCTTTGTACAAAGCCAGGCGCAGACCCTTAGCACTAATAAATGAAGCGCTGGCGCCTTAAGTTATAGCATGCATGCTAGGTCGAGTCTCCTCCTCGGTTAGGGTTGATAGTGCTCGACGGCGGCTAACCCCTAGCTTAGAGGTCGAGTGTGCATCTCTCTGTTTCTTCCTTGTCCTTTTTGGTTCGTAGGACACGTAAGTATTTCTACTGAGCTATTCGGAAGAAGGGAACGAGCCGGTGCCCCGACCCCGGCAAGCCAAGGTTGCCGGGGGCTGCGAATGCAAGGATCCGTCCATGGCAAGCCAAGGCTGCCTGGGGCTACATGTCCAGATAAGTCTTTTTATCCTCTATCATGCATTTCGTTATGAACTGGGGTATGTGAAACCTCGTTTTATATCCAAGCTATCGTGCTCCCCTCTTCCCGGACCAAAGGATCATCTCCTAGGTCCGGGGTTGGTCATAGTCGCGGCAGCAAGGGGATAGAACGTGGGGGCCGAACCCAGCTCCTCCCTGCCTCCGCCAGAAGCGTGAGAAAGGTCGAGCGAGATGGGGGGACGACAAGGCCTGTTGCCGGGCGGAAAAACGTTTACCTAGATGGCAACAAGGATTCGATCCTTATCGTGGGTTTCACACACGAACAAAAAGCCTGGCAAACACCCCTTTTCATTAAAAACATCCCATACAGGTATAGTTCATATGGAATGAAAAACATGAACAGGGGGATTACAAGTTCTAAAGTTAACAAAGGCCCGAAGGCTTATAAGGCTAAAAAAAGACAAGGTGCCCGTAATCCCTTTCTTGTCCCTCTCCTCAAGAAATGGAACAAGGAGGCAAAAGGGCAAGAGGGGCGCCTAGGCGAGCTACGGGTGGTAGAAGACACCGAGGAAACACCTCGGCGGCCGTCCAGGGGCTGGATGGTGATGGCGGCGCTAGAGGAAGAGCCGAAAGACGAGGCGGCAGGACCGTCAATACGCTACGAAGGTGTCGGTGCCCACGTACTCCGACTTGACGGCCTTGCCACCCGCCCTCTTCCTCTTCTGCAGCCTCCCGACGCCAGCCGCCCAAGGAGGCGACCCCGAGAAGTTCAAGAAGCCGGCGACACGGATGATGGAGTCCCTGGTGCCGCCTCGGGACGACGCGCCCGTCGGATTTCGGGTTCCGGCAGACCCTCTAGATTCGAACACTGGGTGCGCGCGAAGATTACGCCCTCTGCCTTCCTGCACCTCACTGCCTCGCTATGATATAAGCAATCAAAGGAACAACACAAGAGACACAGAGTTTATACTGGTTCAGGCCACCATTGTGGTGTAATACCCTACTCCAGTGTGTGGTGTGGTGGATTGCCTCTTGGGCTGATAATGAACAATACAAGGAAGAACAACCTCGCGAGGGTCTATTCTTGGCTGGTGCGATGAACTACTAGGGGGAGTTCAGTCGCTCTCTCTACTGGTTTCCTGGTGAGGATCCGATGCGACCCCCTACCTTGTGGGTGGCTAGTCCTATTTATAGGCAAAGGCCCTGGGCCTCTTCCTAAATATTGAGCGGGAAGGGCGCCAACAATTGGCCATTTTGAAGGGGAACATCTAGTGCACTTATCCTGACTAAAGTTGGTCCTCGCCTGCCAAAGGCTCTGACGATGACGCCGGCTTGGGCTCCACGATGACCTCCATCCTGCCGTTCTACTGGTCTTGGTCTTGTTGCACCAAAATGGATGCCTTTGCTTGATGCTCTCGCCTGCGCTTGCTCCCTTTGCACCAAAGTGGAAAGAAGGACACTGCGCGGGCTGGCGCCCGCCTGGCGCCCTTGGTCGTCATGGCTTGCGTCATGGGCACCTCGTGAGGTACCCCGCCTTGATCTCTCTGCTTCCTCGCGAGCTAGCCTGACGAGGCCGTGCCTGAGGAAGCCTCCTGTCGCCCACCCCGCGAGGCTTGGCCCCTTGCGAGGGTCTTGAGCTCGTGCTGATGAAGATGGGCCATGCTAGGCCAACCCTTGAGCCACGCCGCGGGCCGCAGGCAGGCAAGTCTAGGGACCCCCGTTCCCAGAACACCGACAGTAGCCCTCGGGCCCAAGGCGCGCCCAGACTTGGCTGAGCAGAGAAGCGAAGGGGCAAGTGCGAAGCGCCGCGGGCCCTAACAGCCTGTGGCCTCGGGCGCCGTGTGGCGGTTGGTTGGACGTGGGTGCCTCAGCAACTGCGTGAATTGACAAAAGAGCGGCATCTGCCTAGGCTTTGCTTCCCTTGCTTCCTCCGGTCATTTCCTAGATCCCCTTTCTCGCGCTCTTCCTTTCTGCCTCCGAAATCTTCAGATCTACCTCGACCATGCGCCCTAGCAAGACATGGTGCCTCGCCAGACCATGGCCGAATCTTGGTACTCAGCCGCCTTGGACTCGCCATACGTGTCGGAGGCGAGCCTTGCCCGGATGCGCCAGATGGTGGCGGCGCAAGGCATCGACGGGGCGAAGGTGTTCAAGGCCGGCTCCACCCTTCTTGAGGCCCGAGGGAGAACCTTCTATCCGCTCTTCGTAAGCGCCATTGCTGCCGGTCTGGTGCCTCCCTTTTCTGAGTTTTTCTTCTCTGTCCTCCGCCATTACGACCTGCAAGCTCTGCATCTCTACCCCAACTCTGTTCTTCTTCTGGCGATCTTCGCCTACTATTGTGAGGCTCACGTCGGAGTGTAGCCCTCAGTGGCCGTACTGCGCCACTACTTCTCCCTCCGGCCCTCTCGTGGTGCCATCTCCGCGTGCGCGAGCTTTGTCGCGTATGACGGCTCCAACACCATCTCAAAGCCTGGGAAGAGGATTGAGGGCTTCAGGAGCAAGTGGGTCATGGTAGATGCTGGGCGCATCCATCCTCGGCTGATTCTGCCCACGGAGCAGCCCCCGAGCTCCAATGATTGGTCTCGCACGGAACTCGTGGACCCCCGCGCGAAGCCGGTGTTGGAGAAGATGGACGCAGATTTGAGGCCGGGCAACATGGCGGCGGCGAAGCTGACTGATGCGTCGCTCCTGAGGGAGTTCCTAGAGCACCAGGTGGCCCCGCTTCGTAAGTACTCACTTCTGCTGTGGAGGCCCCGCCTGAGCCCCGCAGTCTTGGCTGACGAAGACCTGGCTGCGGTTCTCCAATCTTTGGTCGGAGGAGACATGGCGAGGCTGGAGGGCGCCCCTGTGCCCCTGTTTCTTCGAGATGATTGGAAGAAGGTGGTGGACTCCATGCCCGTCTTCAATGGGGACGGGCCCGTGCCCACGGAGGCTCCCGAGGACCCGGCGGCCCAGGCGACGGTGAACGTGTCCTCCGGCGACTCCAGCGAAGAGGAGGAAGAAGAGGAGCGGGAAGGTGGGCCTGACTCTGAGGCTACCGACGGGGAGTCGAGAGCGCCCCTCCCCCGGCGCAGGTCCCGCGCTCTCCGCCTCTTGCCGAGCGACAACGAGGATGACAATGAGCGAGATGGCGAGAGCTCGCCCCCGATCCGGAAGAAGGACATGACTAGGCTGGTCCCCCTCGGGTCTGCCCTGGCTCCGAGGCGATCCGCAGACATGCCTCCTGCTTCCGAGCCTCTCGAGGCTGATCCCAGCAGCCGGCTCTCGGGCTTCAAGTACGGCCGGAGGTTGCTCGAGCTCGCGAGCAGCGACCAGTAAGTGCTTGATTCTTGTTTTATTCCTTGCTTTGCCGTTGAGGCTTGATGTCTGTATATCTTGGCTAGGCTGGCGCCTGCGGCGAAGAAACTGAAGGGGGCTCTTGAGGTTCCGTCCGGGGCAGCGCCTCTGCCCACGAAAGAAGGTGGCTGCAAGGCACAGACCTCTCCTGCCCGGTCATCCTCGCGAGGCCTAGTGGAGCTGGCTGGGGCGAGCTCGGCCCCCATGGCCCAAGCGACTCCTGAGGTACCCTTGCCTGATGCCATCGCCACGGCTGTTGGGGCGCAGCAGGTCCTGCCCCAGGATGCTGTGGTCACGCTGCCGTCCTTTCCTCCTACTCCACCAACTGCTGTCTCTCCGACTCCTTCCACCGTCCTGGATCGCGCTGCTGCCGAACTGGACCGGCTGCGGCAAGATCTTCTGGGCATCGACCCTCGCTTGGTGGCCGGGCGCTTGGAGCTGGCTTCTGGCTGGATTCGCTCTGACGCTTCGATTTGAGCAACGCTGGTTCAGGCCTCGATGGCCTGCAACGAGGAGAAGCAGGCCGTCCTCGGGGCGAAGGACGCTCGAGACGCCGCCTTGGGAGAGGCGGCTGATGCCCGAGGTCGCTGCAAGGTGCTAGAGAGCAAACTGCAGGGCCTGCGGGACCAGCTTGCCGAGGAGGTCCGCATCCGCCAAGAAAAGGAAGAAGACATGAAGGCTCGCGAGGCGGCCATCAAGGACCGAGACGCCAAGCTTAACAAGCACCGTGACCGCCTAGGCGCACTGGAGCAGGAGTTGGAGGCGTGGAAGGTCGAGCTGGACGGCAAGGCGTGGGTCCTTGCTGAGGACCGCGAGGACTTCACGGAGACGGAGGTGAAGGTTCGCGGCTTGCTGAAGTCGCTCTACGACAGCGGCCTGGAAAGCCCGCTGGCCGGCGCCGAGGACGGCCTCGCCAAGCTGCTCCCCTTCCTGGTCCGTGCTCTTGAAGATGTCACCCTTGGCCTTGGCCCTACGGTTGAGGCCGAGGCGCGCGTCCTGTCTTCTGCAGCGCTGACGCGTGTCCTTATCCACGTCTACCTTCGTGATCCCAACGTCGACCTCGATAGCCTGCTGGAGCCAGCGATCGGCGAGCTTGCCGCTGCCGCTGCTGAGGCCGTGAAGGGTCGTGCGGAGGCTCTACTGTCGAGGTTCCGGGCCTTCAGCACCAAGCCGAAGCGAGGCGCTGCTGGTCCTGCGGCTCCACGAGGCGAACCCTCTCCGCGCAGCTCCGCCGCCAACAAATGACTCCTTCGTGGCTCCTGTCCTGCTTTCAGCTTCTGCAACATGCATCATGCCTCGGGGAGGCGTTTAAACTTGTGTTTGGTGTCATGATAACAATTATGGACTGTAATATTTGCTTTTGAATTCCTTGAAATTTGCGCTCTTCCTACTTGCTTATGTTCTATGCCGACAGAGCCCGGCCCCGCGCATACCTCAGCCGCCGTTAGCCCCGACCGGAAACCAGGACGGGACCAAGGAGTGAGGGGCTACGTGACAAGTTAGGCTCCTGAGTCGCGATGCTCAGGAGTCCCCCTTGGCACACGAACAACAAGTAGGGAGGTGAGATGTGTGGGTGAATCTACCATTCTATGTCTACAGAGCCCGGCCCCGCGCATACCTCAACCGCCGTTAGCCTTTCGGAACTAAGGAGTGAGGGGCTACGTGACGAGTTAGGCTCCTGAGTCCGATGCTCAGGAGTCCCCCTTGACGCTCAAACGGCCTTCGTACCTTGGCTCCGCTCGGGGAGAGACGCGCGACGAACCAGGCCCGAGGGGCCTGGCTGGGTGGCGTATGTCTGGGTGTGACCCAGGCGTAGCCCCCGTTCCCAGCCCCCTCGCCGGCACTCCCGAGGGGAGGCGTTGCGATGAGGCCAGACACTGAGCTCGGGGCTCCCTGAGGTTGATGCAGCCAGGGGCCACCCTCATTTGTTTATCACCAGCGCGGAGCATAGCGCTTCCGTATGTGTACGGGCATAGCCGCTCCTTGGCAGTGTCGTCAGCCAGCGCGGAGCATGTTGCTTCCACTGGTGCGTGGGAGGGGGCTCCCCTCCGGGAGGAGCCCCCGGGGCGTGTACATCCCCGCCCTGACACGTGGCCGGCACGGTAGGGCATTAGGAGGTGTATCTGGGCACCCATGAGCCAGCGCAGGACTCACAGGGCCCTACCTCAAGGTGGGTTGCGCTTGGCACTGGGCCTTAACTTGTGATGTGTTCCTGCAAATTTGGCTAGATGCCGATGCTCTACGTCCTCGGGTCCCGGCCCTCGAGCGAGTCTCAGCCATCGCTGGTTTGCCAGGGCACGATGCCGTGGACAAAGCCAGAGGGTGAGGGCTGGAGAGCCAGTAGGAGCCCTGAGTCGTGATGCTTAGGTACCCCCCTTTAACGCGCAAGCTTGGTTAGATGTCGACGCTCTATGTTCTCGGGTCCTGGCCCGCGAGCGAGCCTCAGCCGTCGCTGGTTTGCCAGGGCGTGATGCCATGGACAAAGCCAGAGGGTGAGGGCTGGAGAGCCAGTAGGAGCCCTGAGTCGCGATGCTCAGGTACCCCCCCTTTAACGCGCAAGCGGCCGACATGAAGGAAGAAGAGGTGCCACGGACAGGCACCAAATAACAAGCATGATGGGTCAAATGCATGGCCCGAAAATAAACGCAAGAGGGGTACACACCGCTGGGTCTGACCTGAGCGACTTGCGGATGATGCAGCCCGAGGGGCGCCCCCAACAAGGTAAGCTAAAAACATGAGCAAAATGGATACACGCTGCAGGGACGGACCCACGCGGCCTAGGAATGATGCAGCCCTGAGGGCGCTCCTAGCTGGAAACGAAACTTGAAAGATGTCACCTGATAGTGTTGACGGTGGAGGGGTGTTGAAGTAGCAGACGTCGCGGGCTGCGGAAGCCGATCTTCACGAGCCCCCAGGCCCGGAGGCGCTGGTGGCTCCTCGCGAACCATCTCCATCTCCGCTAGGACTGCGGAATGCCTGGCCTCCTGAGCCTCCAGGATGCTCCTCATGAGGTGCTGGCGCACCGCAGCCGCGTTCGGCAAGCCATAGGGCATGCGAACGCAGCTGTGGGGTGGGCCTTCACAGCGCCCTATGCATGAGGGCCAGAAGCGCTCCTGAGAGGCGGCTCGGTTGAGCCCTGGGATGTCGATGCAGACGCGCAGCCCACCATCCTCGCCTGGATGGGGAGCTGCGGCGGGTAAGCGGCGGCTGCCACTCATGACTCTTGACTCCTGCAACTCCTGCGTGATCTGACTGACGAACTCCTGAGGGTCTGGCCCTCCTTGCTTTGCTCCTTCCTGAGGGAAACCTGTTTTGAAACACGCCTCCAAGTGGTGCCCAAGCGCCTCCCTCGTGACCTTAGCAAGGTCGGTGGCCCTCCAGGAGGGAGCCCCCGAGCCCTGCTTGAGGAGGGCGCCGGGCGCGCCTTCCTATGCGACAAAAGGAGGTGCCCCCTGAGCAGGCGCAGACCCTAAAGGGCCTGCCTCCTGAGGGGTCGGGCCTGGCGATGTCTTCTTCTTGGGAGCGGCCTCGGGGAGCCTCCCGCTCCCGCGATCTGGGTCTTCAAGTGATGCAGCCTGAAAAGCTCGTTCCAGGGAGCACACTGCGTCTCTTTCTTCACAAGGCACCGTGATGACTCCACCGCTTCCTGGCATCTTGAGGACGTTGTAGCCGTGATGAGTCACGACCATGAACTTGGTGAGAGCCGGGTAGCCGAGGATGGCGTTGTATGGCAGGCGAATGTGGGCGACGTCGAAGTTGATGAGCTCGATGCGGTAGTTGTTGTGTGCCCCGAAGGTGACAGGGAGGCGGACCTGCCCAATTGGAACTGTGGAGCCGTCGGTGACTCCGGAGAAAGGCTTGGTTTGCTGAAGATGATCGTAAGGCACTTGGAGATTGTTGAATGTCTCTACGGACAGGACGTTGAGCCCTGCCCCGCCATCGATGAGGGTCCTGGTGACTTGCAAGTGCTGATGACTAGGGAGCAAAGCATTGGGAGGACTCCGGCTGTGGCCGCACACTTGAGCTGATCCGCTGAGCTGAATGTGATGGCGCACACCGACCACCTGAGGGGGCGCGTGGCTTCAAGCTTGGGGAGGACTGCATTCACTTCGCGGGTGAACTACTTGAAGATGCGTTGAGAGGCCGGGGCTTGAGCTCCGCCCAGGATGCAGGCGATCGCGCGCGGCTCCTGGAAGCCCCCAACCCCCTCGTCCTGATGATGGTCCTCGTTTCTCCTTGGCTGCGGAGGCAGTGGAGGGAGGCCTGCGTTTCCTTGCGGATGATCCTCGCGAGGCTGATCCCTCGAGTCTCCCTTGCGAGGCTGATCCTGCCAGCGATCCTCGCGAGGTCGGTTGCGCCACCCTTGGCGAGGGCCACGGTTTTCCCAGCGTCCTACGTTCCTTCCTCCTCCTCGGCCATAGCCACGATCGTTGCGGTCGGGGCGTCGGCCGACCCTTCCTTCTCACACGGCTCGGAGCTCTTGGCATTCGTTGGTGTTGTGGGTGTGGAGGTCGTGGTACACAAAGTACCGGCTGCCCTTGAAAGACTCAGGCTGATCTCTACCCCGCTTGGTGTCCGGTTCTGCCGCGAGCACGGCAGCCCCCTTGCGCTTCACGTCCTTGGCCTTGGATTTCTTCTCTTCTGGGTCTGCGGCTGGCAGCTCGAGGAGGGAAAGACGCCCTTCCTCAGCCCTGGCGCACTTAGTTGCCAAGTTGAACAGCTCCAAGGAAGTGCACAGATCTTCATGCATCGCCAGCTCCTCCTTCATCTTCACGTCACGCACACCATCGGAGAAGGCTGAGATGATGGCCTCCTCAGTCACCTTGGGAATCTTGAGACGCGCATTGTTGAAGCGCTGGATGTACTTCTGCAGGGTCTCCCCTGGTTGCTGCTTGATGTGGCGCATGTCGCTCACGGCAGGTGGCCGGTCGCGAGTACCTTGGAAGTTGGCGATGAAACGGGTGCACATCTCGTCCCAGGAGGAGATCGTGCCTGGAGCCAGGTTCAGGAGCCAGGTGCGGGCCCCGTCCTTGAGCGCCATGGGAAACCAGTTCGCCATGACTTTCTCGTCCCCGTTGGCGGCTTCGATGCCCAGCTCGTAGAGCTGGAGGAACTCCGCAGGGTCGGCCGTGCCGTCGTAGCAAGGAGGCAGGTCTGGTTGAACTTGCAGGGCCACGCGATGCTGCGCAGCTCGGTGGTGAAGGCGCGTCAGCCTGCTGTGGCCACGGGAGACCTCTGGTGACGAGGAGCTTGGTCTTGCGGGCCCCCATGCGTTGAAGCTGGGAGTAGCGCGGGGTCTTGGCGCGCTGGAACAGGGGCGTGGTCGCGACGGACCGGAGCAGGGAGCACTCGGGCAGCTTCTTGGGGGCGAGGAACCTCTTGGCAGCTCCCCTCTTGCTGCGCTGGCGCTGGACGGAGCAGGTTCCACCCAGGGGCCACGCGCCTTGGGTCCAGGGCGCCTTCTTGAGGGGGAGGCGGCTGAGGCGCCCCCGGAGCTTCATTTCCCATGCAGGGCGGGGCACGGTGCAGCGAGAAGGACGGCGCGGGGGAGCCCCCTGCGGCACGGACGAACTCGGCGACACGGTCGAGCCACTCTTCGTAGATGTCGTCGACTGGGCGGTAGCGTAGGAGCTCGTTTTCCGCGATGAGCGCAGCTCGAGCCTCCATAACCGCGCGGGCGTGCGGGACAAAGAACCAGCCGGGGCGAGCGAGGGATTGGCAGTGCGGTCGTCTCGCCTGATGGATGGATGCTGGAACGATGCTTGCTGCTCGTTCCCCGCCGGGCCGGTGGCGGCGTTGACGGCAGGCGACGGGGAACGGCGGGGATGGCCGCCGACGGGGGCCGTCTGGGCGACGCGGGAAGCGAGAGCGGCTCGGTGCTCGGCGCGAGCCCGACGAGCGTCTGACATGGACGCGATGGTCGGTGAAGAACAGGGCGGCGGAAGACGAATTCCGGTGCACCCCTACCTAGCGCGCCAAATGTCGGATTTCGGGTTCCGGCAGACCCTCTAGATTCGAACACTGGGGTGCACGCGGAGATTACGCCTTCTGTCTTCCTGCACCTCACCGCCTCGCTATGATCTAAGGAATCAAAGGAACAACACAAGAGACACAGAGTTTATACTGGTTCAGGCACCATTGTGGTGTAATACCCTAGTCCAGTGTGTGGTGTGGTGGATTGCCTCTCGGGCTGATGATGAACAATACAAGGAAGAACAGCCTCGCGAGGGTCTCTTCTTGGCTGGTGCGATGAACTACTAGGGGGAGTTCAGTCGCTCTCTCTACTGGTTTCCTGGTGAGGATCCGATGCGACCCCCCTACCCTGTGGGTGGCTAGTCCTATTTATAGGCAAAGGCCCTGGGCCTCTTCCCAAATATTGAGTGGGAAGGGCGCCAACAATTGGCTATTTTAAGGGGAACATCTAGTACACTTATCCTGACTAAAGTTGGTCCTCGCCTGCCAAAGGCTCTGACGATGACGCTGGCTTGGACTCCACGATGACCTCCATCCTGCCGTTCTGCTGGTCTTGGTCTTGTTGCACCGAAATGGATGCCTTTGCTTGATGCTCTCGCCTACGCTTGCTCCCTTTGCACCAAAGAGGAAAGAAGGACACTGCGCGGGCTGCGCCCGCCTGACGCCCTTGGTCGTCATGGCTTGCGTCATGGGCACCTCGTGAGGTACCCCGCCTTGATTTCTCTGCCTCCTCGCGAGCCAGCCTGACGAACATGAGGGGCAGGGATCTCGACATCAGCCCATATGCCGCCGTTCCCACAACCCCTCATGTGCAACCACAATGCGTGCAGTGGATCCAGCTCCATGGCCCAGACGAACATAGTCGGAAGGCGAAGACGACGGCGAGGCGGCTGGCGCAGCCTGATGAAGAACTCACAAGGGTCGTCCCCGACGTGACCATCCACCGGAGGAGGGGCCGCTGGCGGAGGCGAGGCCGATCTACTGCCCCGTCCTCCTCTCCCCCGAGCGCCGCGACAGCCTCGGCCTCGCCCCCTCCCCCTCCCTCTCGCGGCCGGCTCCGCCGCCACGAGCTCTTGGGGAGGGGCAATGCGTTGACGAGCCGAGACCCTCGCCGCCACCGATGAAGCGTCGCCGCGCCCCCTCGCCATGGTAGAAGAAAGGAGGAAGCAGGAATGCAGAGAGGCAGATGGCGGAGGATTGAGGCACCGTTCCTCCCGCTCCCTTCTTTATAAAGGGGCGGGGGCGAGGCTCGACCGCCCCCTCTCGGCCAATCCAGCCCATTGAAGTAACAGCAAGCGGGGCCATCGACCGCCCTCCCCGCTCCATTGAAGGCGCGTGGGAATCGACCCGCACACGCGCATGAATTTTCACGTCCCGCGCGCCTGTCATTTGCTCTGCATCATGCATGCAGCGAACGTGGCGCAAAGGATGGGCGCAGTGGGACGTGTGGAGCGACGGTTCCCAAGCAAGGACAGTAAATGAGCAGCAGCCCTGCGGTCTCAAAGAGACATGCAAGCCGCCTCTTTACTGTCCACCACGGGATGACGCCAGCATGCTTCCGTCATACGCGTGCACGACCCCCATGTCGCACGTTCAACACGGGTCGTGGGGGGAAGCGCAGTGGACAGTATAGTTACAATGGTAAAAATCCACCCCAACTGCCCGCACAACATTCTGGGCCTGGCCCAACAACGTGTTGCGCTTATGTATGACCTAGGCCCGAGGGCTCCTGTCGGTGTACAAAAGCAGGGGCTCTGCTTTTGACCCCTTTACTTATGCACGGGCAGTCAGAGCCACCCACCACGACCATGCATATCAGGGCAGGAGAGGGAAGCCAGAAAGAAGCCGAAGGCACAAGACGAACAAAGCAACATCAAGGACCAAGGCCACAAGGGTCGCACGGGCAACACAGGTTGCCCCGGCAAGGACCCTTGCCGAGGGCAACCTCAGCGGCCCCGGCAAGACCCTTGCCAGGGCAGCTCGTCCACACCAGCTGAGCGAGCCGCCTTCGAGCCCACCAACGCTATAAACACATTTGGGACAGGGCTCGGGAGGCACCTCCGTGGTGGCATGCAGATCTTTGTGAAGACAAGGAACAGTCAAGATCAAATAAGGACAGGAAGGCAACAATCCTCGGCAAGGTTCTTGCCGAGGAAGCCCACGAGACCCCCGGCAAGATCCTTGCCGGGGACGACAGCGTGCCGCGGCAGGACCCTTGCCGGGCCACCCGGCAAGACCCTCTTCAGGCGCGCCAGTAGGGCCACTACCAGGCCCGCGCCAGCAAGTCTCCGCCGCCGCCGTTCGCATGCAGCTGCCGACCCAACCAGCTAGGCATGCACCTGCGTGGCAACATGCAGCCCTTCGTGGAAGCTCGACCACCGCGCCACCTCAGTTGCATGCCTGCCTACATGGCACTGCATGCACCGCTGGCCAGGGCGTGTGTCAAAGCCAGGAGGGGCGGCGACGGACGGGACGGACCTCACCCCTGTCCCCGATAAAGTGAAGGGACACCTAAGCCCCGCATTTAATGCACTTTGTCCCGTAATATCAGCGATAGGCTCATAACACTATAGCACTTTCCACCTCCTGTGTGCCACTGTGGCAGCCCCTTTTGCCTATAAAAGGAGGCCCAAGGCGCACGGGAGAAGGACTCGGCTCGTTGGAACCTGGCAACACCCAGAGCTAGTTCAAGAGCTCAAGAACACTAAATACATCCACCAAAGCAGGATCATAGGGTTTTACGCATCTTTGCGGCCCGAACCTGGGTAAATCCCCTTTGTGCTGCCTGCTAGTCCCGCTCTTCTCATGATCCCACGCACCGCAACCATAGTAGGGATTTTTGTGATCCCGTAGGTGTCGCTTCCCACCGATAATGTGTGAATACATAGACAAACTAAGTGTCACTAGTATGCATTTACTTGACTAGCTCGTTTATCAAAGATGGTTATGTTTCCTAGCCATGGACAAAAGAGTTGTCATTTGATTAACATGATCACATCTGTAGGATAATGATATGATTGACTTGACCCATTCCGTTAGCTTAGCACTTGATCATTTAGTATGTTGCTATTGCTTTCTTCATGACTTATACATGTTCCTATGACTATGAGATTATGCAACTCCCGTTTACCGGAAGAACACTTTGTGTGCTACCAAACGTCACAACATAACTGGGTGATTATAAGGAGCTCTACAGGTGTCTCCGAAGGTACATGTTGACTTGGCGTATTTCAAGATTAGGATTTGTCACTCCGATTGTCAAAGAGGTATCTCTGGGCCCTCTCGTTAATGCACATCACTATAAGCCTTGCAAGCAATGTGACTAATGAGTTAGTTGCATGATGATGCATTACATAACGAGTAAAGAGACTTGCCGGTAACGAGATTGAACTAGGTATTGATATCGATGATCAAATCTCGGGCAAGTAACATACCGATGACAAAGGGAACAACGTATGTTGTTATGCAGTTTGACCGATAAAGATCTTCGTCGAATATGTGGGAGCCAATATGAGCATCCAGGTTCCGCTATTGGTTATTGACCGGAAACATGTCTCGGTCATGTCTACATTGTTCTCGAACCCGTAGGGTCCGCACGCTTAAAGTTAGATGACAGTCATATTATGAGTTTATATGTTTTGATTTACCGAAGGTAGTTCGGAGTCCCGGATGTGATCACAGACATGACGAGGAGTCTCGAAATGGTTAAGACATGAAGATTGATATATTGGACGACTATATTCAGACATCGGAATGGTTTCAGGGGTTATCGGATATATATTGGAGTACCGGGGGTTACCGGAACCCCCCGAGGGTTAATGGGCCTCATGGGCCCAAAGTGGAGAAGAGGATGGGCGGCCAGGGCATGCCGCGTGCCCCCTCCCCCTCTAGTCCGAATAGGACAAGGAGGGGGGGGGGCGCCCCCCTTTCCTTCCTCCCCTCTCTTCCTTCCTTTCCCCTCTCCTACTTGGACAAGGAAAGGAGGGAGTCCTACTCCCGGTGGGAGTAGGACTCCTCCTGGCACGCCCCCTCCTGGCCGGCCGCCCCCTCTCCCTTCCTCCTTTATATATGGGGGCAGGGGGGCACCTCTAGACACAACAATTGACTAATGATCTCTTAGCCGTGTGTGGTGCCCCCCTCCACCATAATCCACCTCGATAATATCGTAGCGGTGCTTAGGCGAAGTCCTGCGTCGGTAGAACATCATCATCGTCACCATGATGTCGTGCTGACGGAACTCTCCCTCGTCACTCGGCTGGATCGGAGTTCGAGGGACGTCATCAAGCTGTATGTGTGCAAGAACTCGGAGGTGCCGTGCTTTCGGTGCTTGATCGGTCGGGCCATGAAGACGTACGACTACATCAACCTTGTTGTACTAATGCTTCCGCTTATAGTCTACGAGGGTACCGGACACACTCTCCCCTCTTGTTGCTATGCATCACCATGATCTTGCGTGTGCGTAGGAATTTTTTTGAAATTACTATATTTCCCAACAGTCGACTGCCCGACAGAAACCACTTCGCCGCTAGTAAACACCAGAAAGTGGTCTGCAACATTTACTTATGATGTGTACATGGTTGATACTTCCCAAAATCCTCCAAGACATCAGCGAACACGCGGACGAGGCATCAACTCCAGCGTGAGAAATGTCGGCATTCTGGGAACGGGGATACCCAGACTTGCCTACCTGCGGCCTGCAGCATGGCTCAAGGAGTGGCCCAGTACGGCCCATCTTCGTCAACACATGCTCAAGACCCTCGCGAGGGGCCAAGCCTCGCGAGGCGGACGACAGGAAGCTTCCTCAGGCGCAGCCTCGTCAGGCTGGCTCGCGAGGAGGCGGAGAGATCAAGGCGGGGTATCTCACGAGGTGCCTGTGATGCAAGCCATGATGACCGAAGCCAGGCGGGCGCCAGGCGGACGCCAGCCTGCGCAGTGTCCTTGTTTCCTCTTTGGTGCAAAGGGGGCAAGCGCAGGCAAGGGTATCAAGCAAAGGCAACCATTTCGGTGCAACAAGACCAAGACCAGCAGAACAACAGGATGGAGGTCATCGTGGAGCCCAAGCCGGCGTCATCATCATATCCTTTGGCGGGCGAGGACCAACTTTAGTCAGGATAAGTGTACTAGATGTTCCCCTTCAAAATGGCCAATTGTTGGCGCCCTTCCCGCTCAATATTTGGGAAGAGGACCAGGGCCTCACTCTATAAATAGGGCTAGCCACCACAGTAGAAAGGGATCCGGATTCAATCCTTCCCAAGAGGCATCACCTCCGCAAGAACATCCCTCGCGAGGCTGTTCTTCCCTTGTATATTTCGTCATCAGCCCCTGAGGCAATCCACCACCACACAAACTAGAGTAGGGCATTACACCACAATGATGGCCCGAACTAGTATAAACCTTGCGTCCCTTGTGTTGTTCTTTGTATAGCCTAGATCCATTGCGAGGCGATGAGACGTGAGCCGGTAGGGGGAGTGATCTCCGTGCGCACCCCAGAGTTCGAACCTTAAGGTCTCCCAGAACCCGAAATCCGACATTTGGCGTGCCAGGTAGGGGTGCGCCGGAATCTTTCTTCCACTGCCTCGCATTCCATTGCATCATCATCATCATATCCGGCGACCCAATGGGCAACCCCGACCCTTGGGCGGCCTGGCCTGCCCGCACCGAGCCGCCCGCCTAGAGCGACCTCAACCTTGTGCCCCAGGCAGCCCGCGGTCCGCAGGGCGCTGTGGGCCGCGGGCGATGCGGCCAGGCGTCACCAGCTCTCACGCCGCGGTAGGTGCGGTTAGCAGCAAGGTCTTCAAGCCATGCCGTAGCCACAACGCCGTACACCTGACGGGAGCAGGCAAACTCAAGGGCCGCGCTCACGGTGGCCTGAGAACTACTACGATGCAGGCTGCTGGAGGGCGGCCACGACGTGCTACTGGAGCGGGTGGCAGAGCTCCTGGGCTCCGCCGCCTCGGGGGCTCATCCCTTCTGCGCCCAGCTGCCACCCCAGGTCCAGGGCGAACTGCATGGAGGCCCCATACGCGCCCGCGCAGCTCTAAGCGGATCCGAAGGCCTCCCTAGCGCTAGCCTGGCCGTCAGCACTGGGCGACCGGCAGTACCGGCTCCGCCTCCAATCAGCGAAGGGGCATTCACTGCAGCCCACGTCTCCAGAGGGCCGCCACGCTACCACCCCCAAGGCAGCACTTCGAGCAGGACTGCGTGGCACGTGGGGCACTACGACGAGGCATTCGGGGCGGCAGCCCCGGAAGCTTACGTGCCCCACATGGTAGATCAAGGGCGCGCGCTGGAAGAAGACCATGTCTCATTCCTTGGCCTATGATGGGGGGAAGAGATGCCAGAAGCTGAGCTCTTTCGGGAACCCTAGGAGAGCCTTGACGACCGCGCTGGTGGCAGCGACAATCGGGTACCGCTAATTCCTCATGAGAAAGCTTACGCTAACCATGGGTCACAGGAGGTACAGGTTGCCGCGGCAGATGGCTGCCCCAATCCGGTAGTTTCCTACCCCTCAGGAGGAGGGCACCGGGGGCTGCCGGAGAGGGGCCGAGATCCGGCCTCACCCCCGCGGCGCTCGGAGCAAGGCTCCTCAGGAGGTAGGCCCTCTGCCGGGGAGGTGCCCCAGGGCCTGCCCCCGACAGAGGACCCGTGGTCGTCGGGGGAACCACTGGCGACCGCTCTATCCCATCGGCGGCGTCCTCGGTCTCCGGCCGTCTTCGATGGCAATAGAGTGTGGCGCAAGGCGGGGCCCTCGTCTGGCGATACGAAGCAAGGCTGATACCTATGAAGAAGGCCCAGTGCCTGTGAAGCTCGCTGCCCCGTGACACTCTCACGTAATAATGAGTGGGGCTGTACATGCCCCGGAGTCTCCGGAGAGCCGCCCTCGGGCCTCGGGGGCTCCCTCCCATGCCCAGTGGCAGCACTTAGCTCCCCGCTGGTGAGAAGACGTCAAAGACTAGACTAGGTGCCGGACACGACTTTTTTGCTTTTTTGCCTTTCTCTTGGTTGTCGAGTTTCCTCGGTTTGAATTTAAGTTGGATTTGAGCTTGAGACTTGCGTGTGTTCGGAGAAGGGGTGTTTAGTCTCGTTCGAGCAATCTCTCGCATTCTGGTTGCCGCCTTGCATCCGTTCATCGTCAACTGCCTCCCCTCGCGAGACCCTCGCGAGTCGGGCTGGGCTAGGCATGTACGCAGCCCGGACTGCCGTCACTACGCCCTCTTAGGAGGTTCTCATCATAGGATCAGTGGGTTCACTCAGGAGGCACTCGGGACACTGCGGCCCCTTGCAGGCTTGCTCAGGACCCACACGGGTCGAATTTAAACAAGTCAACTGACTCATCACGAGGCCAATCGCTCGGCGTAAGCATGCATGCGACATCATGTCTACAAATATGCTAACTGCAAGTTTTTACACGAGGGGCTCCTCCTCCCAAAATGCTCTTACGACCTTCAGGGCCAAGCCCGAACTCTCTCTACATAGGGTAAACAACAGGAATAACGCGCGATCAATCGGATAAACCACCCAATGCATCTTTAGGGGCACCTCCGGAGTCATCACTGGCGTCGCTGGCCTCGCCATCGCCCGCTACGTCGCCGTCATCAGCATCCGGATCATTCACCACACCGCCCTCATCGGCAGCCACGACCACGCCGTCGTCATCGGTGGTGAAGGCCCCGACAAGGGCATCCACATTGTCTTCCACCCAATGCGCTAGATCGCCTCGGATGGCCATGGGTATGGTGCCATGGCGGCGTCGAAGTCAAAGTGGGGGTCCCTGTCCTGAAGATAACTGAAGACGCGAGAAAAAGCACGTCCAAGCAGGGCACGACTCCTCTCCTCCACAAGCCTGTCGGCCCTACCCGACCGAGTCTCCAACTGCGTCACCACATCTGTGAAGAACCGAAGGTTGCCGGCAGAGTTAACCACATTGGGATCCCCAAAGGCCGCCTCATAGATGTTGCCCAAGGCCGCGTTAGCTCTTTCCCGGAGCGCGCGGAGCATGGGGCCATGCACGTGCTCCAAGGTCTGCCACTGAAGTATCTCGTCCTCGTTCTGCCGTGCAACAACCTCGGCCTCATCAACCTTCTGATGAAGAAGGAGCACCTCGGCGCGGGAGGAAGCCAGCTCCACCTGTGCAACGCCAAGGGCGGCCCCGGAAGCGTCCGCACGCCGCGTCACTTCATCCAGCTTGGCCTTAAGGGCGGTGGTTCTGCCCTCTGCTTCGACCCTGATCAGCTCTAGCCTTTCTCCGTACTCGTGTTCAAGATTCGAGCGAGCCTCCGCCACGCAACGGTCAACCATCTCTTGGACCCGGGCTTCCCGCGCGGTGATATCATCCTCCGCCAGTGCCACCAGGCGCTCCCTCGTCTCCAACCGCTTGAGATCAAGGGTGCGCTCGGCGGCCTCCAGCGCCAGCGCCTCCTCACGTCTCTGGAGCTCCACCTAGTCGATGGAAGCCCCCTTCAGTGACACAAGAGCCGCCTAACGCAGCTCCACTTGCTGCTCCAGGGAGTTGCTCCATGCCTGGAGCTCCCACGCACGTTCCTCTACAGCCTTGCACTGTCGGTCTGCCTCCCGTGCCTCCTCAACGGCTTGGGAGCAGGCCTCCCGCGAAGCCGCCAGCGACGCTTCGGCCTTCGCGTTGTCAAGGTCGCGCTGGTGACACGCAAGGGCGACGGCTACCTTCAGCTTGCGCCTTTCCTCAGCAAGGCGCAGTCCTTCGGCCTCAAGACGCGCATCCTCGCCAGCAAGCTCCACGTCGAGCTATCTCACTGCATCAGCCGCCCTCTGGAGAAACTCTTGGCGAAGGGTGCGGCGCTCCCGAGCGCGCCCGAGCACGTCTTCCGTGTCGTCCTCCGCCCCTGGCGCATGTGGAGGGCCGCGAACCGGCATGCACCCTCTGGGTAGGGGGCTGGGGGCTAGCACCCTCTGGGTAGGGGGCTGGGGGCTGGCACCCTCGTGATGGCCGGGCACGCCCCGCCAGAAGCCTGGCCTAGGGCTGGTTTGTCCCCCAAGGAAGAATGCAAGATCGACCCCAGCCAGTCCCCGTCCACGACCAAAGGAGGAGCTCGGGGCAGGCTGGCTGTGCCCCAGGAGAGCTCGCGAAGGAGGGGCACGAGGCACACAGAATTAGGATGCTCCGCTGGACGGCTCACCTCTCCGACCGACCTCACGGCGAGGGCGGTACTCGAGCTCGGGGCGCTCGGAATCAGTGGAGAGGGCGAAGCCTGAGGGGATGGTTCATCAGCCGCCTCCATGAACTCGATAGGAAGGGCCCTGCAAGGCAATGGTCAGCCGAAGCAACGGGAAAGTAAGGGACCAAGAAAGGAGAAGACTTACTCATCAATGGCAAAGTACTTCCCGCACTTCAATAGGCGGCAGGGGTAATCATCTCCACCCAAGGCTTCCTTCCTCTTTCGGAGGGCCTCGAAGTCTACACAGAAGCGGCATAGGAGCTCGGCACAAGAGTCTGCACTACTAGGAAAAGGGCTATAGATGATATGGCCACTAATGGCGCACCAGACATGTGGTGCGCCATTACTATATACTAATGGCGCACCATGTGTCGGTGCGCCATTACTATATACTGCGGCAGGGAAGAGGCGTCAAGGTGATCAGTGTCGGAGGCATTGGCCTGGGGCACACTGCCAGGCACTGCCTCATGGAGGGTGGCCTGGGCCTCGGGAGCCTTGGCCGCAGGAGCCGCAGGCCGCAGGTCAACGCCTGCGGTTGCCACAGGGCAGGCTTCAGGAGGTGCTAACTCAGGAGTTCCGCGCGGCGTCATTATCTCGACAGCAGCCCCCTCGGCCCCCGGCGGACCTCGCCTCCCGGCTCCACCACTTGAGGAAGGACCACCGCAGGCAACCGGGAGGGAAACCACAACAACGGGGTTCTCACGAGACCCCGTGAGGCCGCCTGGGCGCAGCTCCCATTCATCAAAGGTGGGCATCTGCTTCACAAAGTCGGCCCTGCCTGAGCAAAGGTACAATAGGGCGGCCCCTTGCCAAAGGCTGCCTGGGGAAGGATCACCAGTCAGAATCATAAGGACCTTCCTCAGCACCTCGGGCGCCAGATCTTCCTTCTGGAGCCTCATACGGTCTTCACGGCCCCCCAAAGGCCCACATCCGACGGGAGTGACGCTGGAGAGGTGCAATGCGGCTCTGAAGGAACTCCTTCACCACCTTGGGCGCCGTCACGTCGAGCGCCCTCAAGTTCCCGAAGCGACGCCAGACGAAGGCGAGCCGGGGGCTCATGAGCATCTCATGGCCCCAGCCCGAGTTGGGGATAGCGGGCAAGGTTGGCTCCGAGAGCAAGGGGTTGGGCACTCCGACATCCACGTACAGCAACTGCTCTCGGAACCCAGCAGCAGGCGGAGGAAGGCTGAAATCAATCCCCAAGGCAGCCGCCTCTGGCACGGCAAGGAAGCTCACACACCCTGAGCATTGAGTGGGGTCGCTAAGGCGCAAAGAGAAGAAATGGCGCAGCAGGGCAACTGAAGGAGGAATGCCCACCATCACCTCGCAAACAAAGGCGATAATGGCAAGGAGAGTAATGGATTCGGGACCCAAGTACATCATGTGGATCTGATAATGGGAAAGTACATCATTGAAGAAATCAGAAAACGGGGGAACTAGACCCGCCCACAGGTCGTCGGCGAAGAATCGGACCTCGGTGACTACTCTATCGAAGGAGGAATGAGATGCAGGCCAAACCGTCATCCTCCCACACTCGTTAAAGATGGTGGCGAGGGCAGAGCTGACCTTGTCCAGGGCTTCTAGATTGAGTATGATCGACTGATCGACGGCAGGAGCCGCCGGCGGTGGCGAGCGGGGCGAAGGCGCGGGCTTCTTCCCCTTCTCCTTCTTCGTTGGTGCCATGGCGATAGGAAGGGGGAGAGGTTGAGATTGGATTGGAAGCAGAGGTTGGAGCTCAAGGGGGAGGGAGAGCAGGAGACGCGCGAACAACGAAAAGAGGGATGACTATGTGCAACCACGGGTTTGCCTAGCCGGGCGCAAAATGAGGGTCACGGGGAAACAGGGACACCCACGTCCAATCAACCGCCACGCGGCGCCCAAGGCCACAGGATGTTGGGGCCCATGGCGCTTCGCACTTGCCCCTTCACTTCTCTGCTAAGCCAAGTCCGGGCGCGCCTTGGGCCCGGGGTCTACTGTCGGCATTCTCGGAATGGGGGTACCCAGACTTGCCTGCCTGCGGCCTGCAGCGTGGCTCAAGGAGTGGCCCAGTACAGCCCATCTTCGTCAACACATGCTCAAGACCCTCGCGAGGGGCCAAGCCTCGCGAGGCGGACGACAGGAAGCTTCCTCAGGCGCAGCCTCATCAGGCTGGCTCGCGAGGAGGCAGAGAGATCAAGGCGGGGTATCTCACGAGGTGCCCGTGATGCAAGCCATGACGACCGAAGCCAGGCAAGGGTATCAAGCGAAGGCAACCATTTCGGTGCAACAAGACCAAGACCAGCAGAACGACAGGATGGAGGTCATCGTGGAGCCCAAGCCGGCGGCATCATCAGAGCCTTTGGCGGGCGAGGACCAACTTTAGTCAGGATAAGTGTACTAGATGTTCCCCTTCAAAATGGACAATTGTTGGCGCCCTTCCCGCTCAATATTTGGGAAGAGGACCAGGGCCTCACTCTATAAATAGGGCTAGCTACCACAGTAGAAAGGGATCCAGATTCAATCCTTCCCAAGAGGCATCACCTCCGCAAGAACATCCCTCGTGAGGCTGTTCTTCCCTTGTATTTTTCATCATCAGCCCCTAAGGCAATCCACCACCACACAAACTAGAGTATGGTATTACACCACAATGGTGGCCCGAACTAGTATAAACCTTGCGTCCCTTGTGTTGTTCTTCGTATAGCCTAGATCCATTGCGAGGCGATGAGACGTGAGCCGGTAGGGGGAGTGATCTCCGTGCGCACCCCAGAGTTTGAACCTTAAGGGTCTGCTGGAACCGGAAATCCGACAAGAAATGCCACCACCGATTACGGCGGTACGACATCCGAAGAGGCTGGCAATCCCGAAGAGGATTTTCAAGCCTCCCAGAGCGACACACCAGCCTTGAAGGAATCCCTGAGGATGTGGATCCCGATGACCTCTTTGAAGGGGCTAACGACAACTACTTAGCTGAAGACGAGAGCATCGGTACCGAGGACTATCTAGTCCTCGAAGACCCTTTGAGCAAGAACGCTTTCGGCGGTGCCTCGTGGGCACCGCCTGAAGTATGAAACAGAAGCAACAACAACTCAAAGCAAATGAGGATGCATTAAATGACAAGCGAGTTGAAATACTCTTGGCCGAGCAAGATCTTGAAGAATGGTGCCGTAGTGTGCCTAAATTTTATACGCGCAGGTGTTTCCTGCCCGAGTTCAATGAAGAACTAACTAACAATGCGGCTTTAACATGCGGACGGGCGGATCAACCCGACCGACCTGCTAGAGGGCGCGATAGGCTAGTGTGGGAAAAATTCCACATCCAAACAGTGCCACGCCGTCACGACAAGGACCCTGTTGATTACTTGGAGCCTCATGACGCTCGACGCAAGATTGAAGCAAACTGGGCGCCACCTCGGTCCATTTACGGCTCAAGAAGGTGTGTGCCCGTAGGGCTCGACGGCTATGAAGCCTGGTTGAACAGAAACGGCCAAGCTCGTGATCAAGCCTACACATGGATATCTCCCGACATCTGACGCGACACCGCCCGGATCCGAGGTCTCGCTCAGCTGATCTGTTTTACAGACATGGTGATGGAACACTGGTTCCCAGACGGGTTTAAATCCATTAACATAGAATCCTACGATGGCATGACTAATCTAGCTGTGTAATCGAGGATTTCCTTCTCCATATATATACATATGGCCAATGGAGATGACCTCCAAGATATCAAATATTTGCCGCAAGTTAAAGGGGCCGGCGAGGCATTGGCTGAATAGCCAGCCTCCACATTCCATCGGGAGCTGGGAAGCACTCGAGGATGCCTTTAGGGAAAATTTCCAAGGCACTTATGTCCAACCTCCGGACGCTGATGACCTCATCCACATTATTCAGCAACCGGGCGAGTCAACTCGGAAATTATGGAATTGATTCCTTACCAAAAAGAACCAGATTATCGACTGCCCCGACGCCGAGCCCGTTGTGGCATTTAAGCAGAACATCCAAGGTGAATGGCTCGCCTACCAGCTCGGGCAGAATAAGCCAAGGACCATGGTGGCCCTTGATACGTCTCCAACGAATCTACTTTTCCTAACACTTTTCCTCTTGTTTTGGACTCTAATTTGCATGATTTGAATGAAACTAACCCCGGACTGACGCTGTTTTCAGCAGAACTACCATGGTGTTGTTTTTGTGCAGAAATAAAAGTTCTCGGAATGGAATGAAACTTTGTGAGGATTTTTTATACAATAAAAGAGAATTTCTGGAGCCAGGATGGACCTGAGGAGGGCACCTGGGTGGGCACAACCCACAAGGGCGCGCCAGCCCCCCCGCGTGCCCAGGTCGGTGCTGCCCACCTGGTGGCCCTGCTGACCTCCAAACCGATGCTATAAAATCTGATATTTCCAGAAAAATGAGGGAGAAAGAATTATCGAATTTCACGAGATGGAGCCGCCTCCAAGCCATGTTCTTCCTCGGGAATGCAGATCTGGAGTCCGTTTGGGGCTCCGGAGAGGGGGATCTTCGATCTTCGTCATCACCGACACATCTCCATTGCCAATTCCATGGTGCTCCCCACCGGGAGTGAGTAATTCCTTCGTAGGCTCGTTGGTCGGTGAGGAGTTGGATGAGATTCATCATGTAATCTAGTTAGCTTTGTCATGGCCTGATCCCTAGTATCCACTATGTTCTGAGATTGATGTTGCTACGACTTTGACATGCTTAATGCTTGTCACTTTGGGCCCTGGTGCCATGATTTTAGATCTAAACTGCTTATGTTATCACCTTTACGTCCATGTTCTAGATCCGATCTTGCAAGTTATAGTCACCTACTACGTGTTATGATCCGGCAACCCCGGAGTGACAGAAGTCGGGACCACTCCCAGTGATGCCCGTAGTTTGAGGAGTTCATGTATTCACTATGTGCTAATGCTTTGTTCCGGTTCTCTATTAAAAGGATGCCTTAATATCCCTTAGTTTCCAATAGGACCCCGCTGCCACGGGAGGGTAGGACAAAAGATGTCATGCAAGTTTTTTCCATAAGCACGTATGACTATTTACGAAATACATGACTACATTATATTTATGAACTGGAGCTAGTGCTGTATCGCCCTAGGTTATAACTGTCTCATGATGAATATCATCCAATGAGTCACTGATCCAATTGAGGGAGTCCTAGATAAGGGGGTATCCGGACAACCGGACTATATGCTTTGGCCGGACTGATGGACTATGAAGATACAAGATTGAAGACTTTGTCCCGTGTCCGGATGGGACTCTCCTTGGCGTGGAAGGCAAGCTTGGCGATTCGGATGTAGATCTCCTTCTCTGTAAACTGACTCCGTGTAACCCTAGCCCTCTTCGGTGTCTATATAAACCGGAGGGTTTAAGTCCGTAGGACTCAACAATAACAACAATCATACAATAGGCTAGCTTCTAGGGTTTAGCCTCTCTGATCTCGTGGTAGATCAACTCTTGTAATACTCATATCATCAAGATCAATCAAGCAGGAAGTAGGGTATTACCTCCATCAAGAGGGCCCGAACCTGGGTAAACATCGTGTCCCCAGCCTCTTATTACCATCAGCCTTAGACGCACAGTTCGGGACCCCCTACCCGAGATCCACCGGTTTTGACACCGACATTGGTGCTTTCATTGAGAGTTCCTCTGTGTCGTCACTATAAGGCTCGATGGCTTCTCCAACCTTCAACAACTCCGTCCAGAGTGAGGTTTTTCTCCCCGGACAGATTTTTGTGTTCGGCGGCTTCGCACTGCGGGCCAACTCGCTTGGCCATCTAGAGCAGATCGACAGCTTCGCCCCTGGCCGTCAGGTCAGGTTCGGGAACCTAAACTACACTGCCGATATCCGCGGAGACTTGATCTTCAACGGATTCAAGCCCATGTCAGGAGCACCGAACGATCGCCGCACGCATGACTTAGATCTGCCGTCGGACAGTATTCAGAATATCGCACCTGCTACCACTCCAGACTTCAGTCCGGAGCAAATTGTGCCTCCCGAGGACGGGCGGATAGACACCACCCTAGAAACCGCACACCAATCGGTGTTTGGGCCGAATACAGACCACTCTCCGAGGGAAATTTGTATCTTCGGACCCCCGGACCTCTGTGCGGGCGTGGGCTCCGAAGCGCGGGCATCCGAACTCATTGAGTCCGATTGGGCTCCAATAATGGAATTCACTGCCGCGGATATCTTCCAGCACCCCCCTTCGGTGATGTGCTAAATTCGTTAAAATCTCTCTCTCTCTCTCTCTCTCTCTCTCAGGAGACTCTTGGCCGGACTATATCCGGGCCGTGTGGGATACGGAGGACGAAGAAAATCGCGACCCACCCACCACCCACTTTATAGCTATTGTCGCTGACCTAACAGACATGCTTGACGTCGACTCCGGCAACATCGATGGTATGGACGTCGATGCAGGGACGACTTGGAACCACCGCCCACGGGGCGCTGGACTGCCAGTTCATCATACAATGTCTACATGGTGGATACGCCTAAAGAAGACAATGGTGACAAAAATGACACAACGGAGGATAAACCCCCCGGACAAAAGCAAAAACGACGGCGCAGGCGCCGCTCTTAGTCCAGTCACAGTAAAAATAGCGATAACAACCCAAAAGCAAAGGACACTCCGGTTGACTCTGAAGGCAACAACGACCATAGGGACCCAGCGATGGAGCAGGATAAGCCAGGTCACGCCGAACACATCCCGGAGCAGATGCCCGATCATAGCGATCTAGAGGGCCGAACTCATCACACTACCTCCAAAGAGGAGGACAGCCGGGTTGACGATGCATTCATCATCCCGGAAAAACGTTTGGAACAGGATAACCTCCGGAAAAAGCTCCTGGCCACGGCGTGGAGCCTGAAGAAGCAGAAGCAAAGGCTTAAAATCACGCAGGATAAGCTCAACCAAAGATGGAACAAGGTGCTAGACACCGAAGGAAAATGTGGCGACGATCGCCACACAAAGAGCTACCCAAAGCGTAAACTGCTACCCGAATTCGACGACGAAGCCGCAACGCCCATTCCACCAAAAAACAATACGGCCACTAGGCCGGACCAACCACCTCATGGTCGCGATAGAGCAGCCACCGATACCGCACACGATTTACAAGAGCTCCTGGACAAAAAGGCCAGTGCGGCAAGATCCATCTATGGGTCCAGAGGACAGGCTCCGACGCGGGATAATGGTCACCACAACGATCATACTGATCGAACACCAGTCCGGAATCAACACCGGGAGCAACAGCAGCCGACAGCATGCCGCGGCACGGCTAGATACAGAGGGGTTGTGCACCCCCTGTGCTTCACCGATGAGGTGCTGGATCATGAATTCCCACAAGGATTCAAACCCGTGAATATAGAGGCATATGACGGAACAACGGATCCCGGGGTCTGGATTGAAGATTTTATCCTTCACATACACATGGCTCGTGGGGATGACCTCCACGCCATAAAATACCTTCCCCTCAAGTTAAAAGGACCAGCTCGGCACTGGCTGAAGAGCCTCCTAGAAAACTCAATTGGAAGTTGGGAGGAACTTGAGGATGCTTTCAGGGCCAACTTTCAAGGAACCTATGTCCGACCTCCGGATGCAGACAATTTAAGTTACATAATACAGTAGCCTGGAGAGTCAGCCCGCAAGCATTGGAACAGATTCCTCACTAAGAAGAATCAGATTGTCGACTGTCTGGATGCCGAAGCCTTAGAGGCCTTCAAACATAGTATCCGAGACGAGTGGCTCGCCAGACACCTCGGCCAAGAAAAACCAAGGAGAATGGCAGCCTTAACAAACCTTATGATCCACTTTTGTGCGGGCGAAGACATCTGGTATGCCCGTAGAGGCACCAGTGACCTGGGCACATCCGAAATTCGAGATGGCAACGGGAAGCCATGGCGCACTAAGCACAAGCGTCAGAATGGCGATAGTCCGGACAACATGGCGGTCAACACCGGATTCAGGGGCTCTCGACTAGGTCAAGGAAACAAGCCATTCAAAGGCATTAAAGAGGGACCATCCGGCCTGAATAAAGTCCTAGACAGATCGTGCCAAATCCATGGCACTTCTGAAAAACCTGCAAATCATACCCACAGAGAATGCTGGGTCTTCAAGCAGGCCGGCAAATTAAACGCCGAACACAAGGGAAGAGACACACCAAGCGAAGACGAGGACGAGCCTCGCCAGCCGAACACCGGGGGCCAGAAAAAATTCCCACCGGAAGTCAAAACGGTAAACATGGTACACGCAACTCATGCAGAGTTCGTAGCCCCCAAATTCAATCCCTGGGCGGCTTGCCCGATCACTTTTGATCACAGGGACTACCCGGCCGGTATCCAGCATGGAGGGTTGACTGCCTTGGTGCTTGACCCAATAATTGATGGATACCATCTCACACGCGTCTTAATGGACGGTGACGGTAGTCTTAATCTGATATATCAAGACACCATCCGCAAGATGGGGATAGACCCATCCAGAATAAATCAAAATAGCGCCACCTTCACTGGGGTGATACCAGGCGTCGAGGCCCACTCCTGGGGCTCCCTCGTATTAGAAGTAACGTTCGGTTCTCCCGATAACTTCAGAAGCGAGGGACTAATCTTCAACATCGCTCCTTTTAGCAGCGGTTATCATGCATTACTGGGAAGAACGGCCTTCGCTTGCTTTAACGCAAAACCGAACTACGCCTGCCTTAAAATTAAGATGCCCAGTCCATGTGGCGTCATAACGGTCAGCAGAAACACTGAGCAGTATCCGGCAGCTCCGGCTGCCGGACTCTAGGTGGCGTCTCTCACTAGAATGCATGATCGGTCGTTCAGACCACGGACACGGTTAGATGAGTCCGATGCACCACCATCAACAACAACCCCGATAAACCCTAGCTGGGTGATGTACATATATCCCCATAAATTGTACTAGGGACTGTCAACGCATAACAAAGCCCAAAATTCGGCTTGCCTCATTAATAGGCAAATATCTCGTATCTCGAACATCCATTGAGAATAACTAACTTCTCACACGCTTACTCTCCTTTTTGTTTTTCATGAGTTCTCATTTTTATAGACATCAGTCGTGCGACACCCTTCCAGGATACGGCACAACAGAGACAAAGGTGCAGACGTGCAGCAGGGCCCCGCTCAAAGGTTTCTCTTTAGATTAAGCCCCTGTGTAAACCTTCTTTACTGTGTTTTGTTGCTTGACCTCCCATGAGTATTTCGTATACCCATAAGGGATACTGGCGTTATAGGCTTTTCGCCACGATAGATCACTGCATGTACCTGGAATTACAGGGTCAAGGGCGTTACTCAGCCCAGTATATGTTATAAAGTCCGAATACATTCGAGAGTGTTCGGCGTCGCGAGTTTGGCCTTATATGCATCAGCTCCGAATCATGTCTTTGGTCAAATGTTGGGTTAGCCCGGCTCCTGGGTTTGCTGCCTTATGTTTCGTTCTATTGGCTAAGGCGGCCAAAGGAGAACTACTGCGATTATGCCCTGGTTATTCCGGATGAGCACCTTAGTAGAGAAAGCCGAAACCTGACTGTCATGATAGAGCGAGAGACTGGTCAACCACTCGAGGACTCATCAGAATCTATAGGATTCCTCCGCATTAACGAAGGACCGGTTTTCCGGTCAAGTACACGCACCGTATCCGGATGCACGCGGAAGTACCAGGGGCTACATAGTATCCCCACCTTTCAACTCCTATGGCTAAGTGAAAGTGTTACAGCTATATAGTCCGGTTGCCTGGTTCGACGTGCGATCACCTCCTTAATGGACCAAGACGTTGGATCAAGTGTGTTTACGCCTTTTCTTTCGAACACCCCCGCATTATATGCGTGGGGGCTAAAGCCAACGACTGCTAACTTTCACGTTATATGCATACATAAACAGCCACTAAGGAGACATTAGAATACTTTCAGGCAAAAGTATAAAAAACAGCCTCCATAATTAAACACATAATTGTTTACAATCAATAGACTTGTCACTCAAACATGACATTTTTCGAGCACTGAGCCTCTATTCTACGGGCACCTTCTATGACCTGCTCAAAATAGTGCTCGGCTGGGTCTTGGCTTCCTGCCGGACCACGGGTTGCAATGTTGGTGGCCTCCATATCCGCCCAATATGTCTTCACACGGGCAAGAGCCATCCGCGCACCCTCTATGCACGTCGACCTCTTCGCGGCATCGATTTGCGATCTGGCACCAAACAATTTTTGCACCAAACCAAAGTAGCTGTCCGGCTTCGGTCCCCTCAGCCATAGATGGTCTATTACAGACCTCATTGCAAGGCCGGACAACCTATGAAGCTCGGCTATAGCAGCCATCTTCTCCCTCAATGGCAATGAGCGCGATGGAGCGCCAAATTGCGACCAGAATAGCCTCTCCATTTCATTATCTTTATGATCCTTGAATAACTTGGTCGCATCAGCCGCACTCTTCGCCAAGTCCGCATACTCATCTGCAGCGCTCCACAGCTTATCCAACGGAGCATACTTGGGATCTAAAAACTTCATCCGTAGGAAATAAGGATTTCCAGCCGCAATTTCTTCGGCTTGACGAAGTTCCTCCCGCGCGTCTCTAATTTCAGAGCGCATCTCCTTAGCCGAATCCAGCGCCTTCTTTAGGTCAGCCGCCTTCGCCTGATTCTCCTTCTTGAGGAGCTCATATCGGCCAGCGGCGTCCCTCAACTCCACAGCCATTGAGGCTACCTATTCTTCGCTTCGGAGATGAGCGACCTGTTCGGCTTTTAAGTCTTCGGCCGCTTTTAGAGCAGCCGCTTTGCTAACCCGGGCTTGTTCCTTGGCTAGGTCAAGCTTCGCCCTCAAGGCCTCAACGGCAGCAGCTCCGCCTGCAGCCACATTGCATCATATAAATATTGCAACCTTCTTGCAATTTCCTAAAGCAAATATGGATATAAGAGCGCATACTCTGCGACTCCTCGAATTGCTTGTTTACACGCATGATGTCGGCCTTCACCACGTCAATCTATCGCCTCAATTCGGCGCATTCAGCGGTCTGGTCTATCACCGGACCCTTAGCAACCTGCACATCAATACAAGTGCGATTATTACCTGGGAGTGTGATCCTCCGTTCACCGCCATGGGTTGGCATCCACAATCTCAGGGGATACTATCTACACAGAGCGCATGTATCGCATGCGGTGCAACCAAAAACTGTGTATTTTGTGGCTTACCTCAAAACCTCTGAGCAAGCTCCTAAGAGCTTCATTTAACCCGCTTGTGGCGGAAGAAATTTTGTCCAACACCGTACCCATCAGTGTACGGTGATCCTCCGAGAGAGCAGCTGACTCCAGGAGGCCTGTCAGTGTGTTCGGCCGGACACCGGACTCTCCTGGACCCTTTTCATTGTCCACCATAGGAACCCAAAGCGCTGGGCTCGGGGCGGCCGAAGTGTTAGCTTCTGGCGCCATTGGATCTGGACTCCTTCGTGACGATACCTCAGGGTCGCCTGCCCCACGGGGTGAAGAGGTAGGTGGGGTCTCACTCTCCATCATCTCCGGAAGAAGATCCCCCGAGGACGAGCCCTGTTGAGATGAACTGCTAGCCGGACTGCAAAAAATAGGTCCTGGTTATTACCCTCAGAGGAAAAAACAATAAGCTTCTTGTTTATTAAACTTACAGCTCGGTGGAGGACTGGCCCGTTAGCAGGCACTGTGCGGTAAGAAGGCCCTTCGGGGCAGGGCCCTTTGGTGAAGTTCTCTTCCCTTGTTTAGGTGCCCCCGTTTCCAAGTGTTCGGAAGCGGCCCATTTCTTCCCGCGGGGGGAGGAAGCCTCAGATTCACCTCCCCGATTCTCCTCCTTCGTGGAGACATCAATTCCCCCGGTTTGGATGCACAATGTATGAGGCTCACTTTTGGCTTCTCCGCTCTTCCCTTCGCCTTTCTCCGATGGCACTTGTCTTAGCGACCGCTCAAGCATCTTGGCTATTGCCGGACCGGGCGGGCCTTTGGGAAGCGGGGCCGGACACCTGATCCTCTCCGCCTTACTAAGCCAATCCTGGTCGTGGACGGTATTCAGAACAATGCTATGACAAAAATAAGCAAAGTGTTCGGTTATAGGGTTACTTGGGTATCTGGGCGATTGCAGCTCAGGCCCGCGTCCTCGGTGGTGTCCGGACACTTTATTCATGGTCCGAAGAACAACTTATACATCCCTTCGGGCGTCATGCCAAAGAAGTGCTGAATGGTTCGTGGATGTTCTGGATTGAACTCCCACATCCGAAGAGGCCGACGTTTACACGGTAGGGCCCACCGAACTAGCATTACCTGGATTATTTTGACAAGACTAATGTCCCTCTCAAGGAGCTCCCAATGTGGCTCTGCAGCGTCGGTACATCATTCACAGGCCCCTAGTTCAGTCCCACGTTGGCCCACGATGCCAGTTGAGGCGGTGGGCCTAAGTGGAAGGCGGGTGCGGCCGCCCACTTTGAGCCTCGAGGAGATGTGACATAGAACCACCTCCATTGCCATAGATCAGATACCTCCGGGAAGGAGCATTCAAGCCACGGGGAATCAGCGTTCCTGCTTATTGTGGCGTCTCCGCACTTTGCGTGTCGCCCCTCAATCATCTTCGGCTTCACATTGAAAGTCTTGAGCCATAAGCCGAAGTGGGGGGCAATATGGAGGAAGGCTTCACACACGACGATAAACGGCGAGATGCGGAGGATGGAATTCGGAGTTAGATCGTGGAAATCTAGCCCGTAGTAGAACATGAGCCCCCTCACGAAGGGGTCAAGAGTAAGGCCCACGCCCCGGAGGAAGTGGGAGACAAATATGACGCTCTCGTTGGGCTCGGGAGTGGGGATAACCTGTTTGGGGGCAGGAAGCCTGTGCTTGACATCGGCTGTCAAATACCCGGCCTCCCTGAGCTTCGCAATATCCTCCTCTGTGACAGAGGAAGCCATCCACTGGCCTTGATGGTCGGATCCGTACATGATCAAAGATCCGAGGTGCTTAAGCTCGGGCTTTGGGTGTTGGAACTCAGGGTGCAAGAGGCGCGAGCGTGGAGATAGAGGGATAGGCCTCAACTCCTTTATAAAAGGGGAAGAATATCAAGCGTCCCCAGCGTAACCGTTTGGGACTTGCCTAAAAACACGGAGTCATGCCAACATGCACGGTTGGATTACCCATACTCGTATTGATGAGGACCCCGTAATAAGAGGGACACGATCTCTGCTTCGACAAGACATGCCAATGGAACCGCCTCGTAATGTGTGCAGTAGCTGGTTGTGAAAAAGAACAGTTTGAATAAAAACCAGACCATGGCATGATGTCCCACTACGAAGAGTTATCAGCAAATTAGTTTCGTGGTTTATTATCCTCTCTACGGTGGTATATGAAATTTGTCTTGCAGAGCCGGACATGGTCTTTGTGTTCGGAATTTATCTTGGAAGTATTCAGAGATGGAACCCGCCTCGCAATGCCGAAGACAATCTATGCGCCGGACTCATCGTCATTGAAGCCTGGTTCAGGGGCTACTGAGGGAGTCCTGGATAAGGGGGTATCCGGACAGCCGGACTATATGCTTTGGCCGGACTGATGGACTATGAAGATACAAGATTGAAGACTTCGTCCTGTGTCCGGATGGGACTCTCCTTGGCGTGGAAGGCAAGCTTGGCGATTCGAATGTAGATCTCCTTCTCTGTAAACCGACTCCGTGTAACCCTAGCCCTCTCCGGTGTCTATATAAACCGGAGGGTTTAAGTCCGTAGGACTCAACAATAACAACAGTCATACCATAGGCTAGCTTCTAGGGTTTAGCCTCTCTGATCTCGTGGTAGATCAACTCTTGTAATACTCATATCATAAAGATCAATCAAGTAGGAAGTAGGGTATTACCTTCATCGAGAGGGCCGAACCTGGGTAAACATCGTGTCCCCAGCCTCCTATTACCATCAACCTTAGATGCACAGTTCGGGACCCCCTACCCGAGATCCGCCGGTTTTGACACCGACACCAATGCCTATGAATTTATCCTATATTGTTCTTGCTAAGTTACTACTATCGCTACTGTTATTGTTACTGCTACAATATCACTGCTATCACTGTTACTGTTACCGTTACTACTGCTGCTATCATCGAAACTATCATACTACTATGCTACTAATCTTGCTGCAAATAATTAATCTCCAGGTGTGGTTGAATTGACAACTCAGCTGCTAATACCTTCAAATATTCTTTGGCTCCCTTTGTGTCGAATCTATAAATTTGGGTTGAATACTCTACCCTCGAAAACGGCTGCGATCCCCTATACTTGTGGGTTATCAAGACCTTTTTCTGGCGCCATTGCCGGGGAGCATAGCTATATTTGTTGAGTCACTTCGGATTATTATTATATTATCACTATGAAGAATCTGAAGGATGCTAAGACTATGATTTTCCCCTCAAAGACGAGGGAAGGTAAGGAACTGCCATCGAGTTCTGCTTTAGATTCACATTCTGTTATAAGTAAACTTACAACTCCACAACATGCTATTAATTCTGATATGTCGCAAGTTATTGATGATGCTACTTCTGCTATGAATGCTTCTCATGATGATGCTAGTACCTTGCTTGATGATGGGCCACTAGGTGAATTTCTTGATGAACAAATTACTAGAGTAAGACAACATGATATTGTCGAATCTAATGATGAACTTGAAACTGAAAATATTGAAACACCTACTAGAACTAGTCCTCCTAGATATGAATTGCCAAAGGTACCGGAAGGTTATACTATGAGTGAGGAGGCAACTAGAGATATTCTTGCTTGTAAGGATAGAAATGATCTAGAGAAATTATTGTGCCAGTATAAAGAAAGATCTCTGAGTGCTAAAATGAAATGTGATCCTGAGTTTGCTACTTCACCTATCATTATTGCTGATAAGGATTATGAATTCTCTGTCGACCCAGAGTTAATCACTTTGGTTGAATCTGATCCTTTCCATGGTTACGAAACTGAAACTGTTGTGGCACATCTTACTAAATTGAATGATATAGCTAGCCTTTTTGCTCATGATGAGAAGATTCACTATTACTATATTCTCAAGTTATTTCCGTTCTCATTAAAGGGTGATGCCAAAGCTTGGTACAATACTCTTGCTCCTGGTTGTGTGTGTAGTCCCCAGGATATGATCTATTACTTCTTTGAAAAATATTTCCCTGCTCATAAGAAACAAGCTGCCTTGCATGAAATATTTAACTTTGTGCAAATTGAAGAAGAGAGTCTCCCACAAGCTTGCAGGAGGCTTCTCCAATTGCTTAATGCTTTGCCTGATCATCCTCTTAAGAAAAATGAAATACTTGATATCTTCTATAATGGACTAACCGATGCTTCTAGGGGCTTCCTAGATGGTTGTGCTGGTTGTGTTTTCAGGGAACGAACTATTGAACAAGCTGAAGAATTATTGAATAACATATTGAAAATTATGATGACTGGACTCCTCCTGAAGCACCTATTAAACCCACTCCGAAGAATAGGGGTATCTTATATCTCAGTCCTGAAGATATGCAAGAGGCAAAGAAATCTATGAAGGAAAAAGGTATTAAGGCCGAGGATGTTAAAAATTTACCACCTATCGAAGAAATACATGGGCTTGAAGCACCACTACCACCCAAGGTGGTAGAGGTAAAATATTTAATGAAATTCAATGATAGTGATGATACTTATAATAAACATCCTAGCCAATGCCTTTATGAGTTTGATAATTACATTAGAAAGCAAGATCACTTCAATGCAAATGTTATGAAACAACTGAAATACAACTCTGATATGATTGTTTGCTTAAGTGACTTGTTATTTAGAATCTCAAATGATGTTAGAGGTGTAGGAAAACATGCCTATATGGTTCAAACTCAATTAGAACAAGTTGCTAAATCTCAAAGAGAGTTACTTGATGAAATGAACAATAATATAAGTGACTTTGCTGTTAGAGTAGCAACTAGGGGAGGTAAAATGACACAGGAACCACTTTATCCTGAGGGACACCCAAAGAGAATTGAACAATATTCACAAACAAACAACACCACTACACCTAGTTCTTCTAAAAAGAAAAGGAAGAAGAAAAATGATAAGACTTTGCCTGCCTCTAGTGAACCTGAAGTAGAAAAACCTCCTGATAATGATAATGAAGTCTCTTTCTCGGATGCTGAAACTCAATCTGGTAATGAACACTCACCTTCTGATAATGAAAAAGATAATGATGAAGTTTGTGAAGACACTCAACCAAATGATAAAGAACTAGATACTGATATTGAGATAGAACCAGCTGTTGATCTTGATAACCCACAACCTAAGAATAAAAGATATGACAAAAGAGATTTTGTTGCTAGAAAACATGGAAAGGAAAGAGAAGCATGCGTTCAAAAGCCTATGCCCTTTCCACCTAAGTCAACTAAAAGGAAATATGATGAAGAATTTGAACGCTTTGCTGAAATGATTAGGCCAATCTTTTTGCGCACTCGCTTGACTAATATCTTGAAAATGCCTCCTTATGCAAAGTACATGAAAGACATCATCACTAATAAGAGAAAAATACCGGAAGCTGAAATCTCCATATGCTTGCTAATTACACTTTCAAAGATGGTGTACCTAAAAAACTTGGAGATCCGGGAATACCAACTATACCTTGCTCCACTAAAAGAAATTATGTGAAAACTACTTTATGTGATTTGGGAGCTGGTGTAAATGTTATGCCTTTCTCTTTAAATAAAAGACTTGATTTTAATAAACTCACACCTACTGAAATATCTTTGCAAATGGCTGATAAATCAACTGCCATACCTATCGGTATTTGTGAGGATGTGCCCGTTGTTGTTGCTAATGTTACTATTCTGACTGACTTTGTTATACTTGATATGACCGAGGATGAAAACATGCCGATTATCCTTGGTGGACCCTTCTTGAATACCATAGGGGCTGTTATTGATTGCAATAAAAGAAATGTCACTTTTCATATCAATGGTAATGAGCATACGATGCACTTTCCGAAGAAGCAATTCCATGTGAATGGTATTAATGTTATTGAAAAATCTCCGACAATCACTATTGGAAGTTTTCAACTACCTCTACCTACTGTCAAAAAGAAATATGAAATGCTTATTGTTGGGGACATTCATATCCCCATTGAGGTAACTTAGTGATTTACGAAAGTTCTTCGGTTTCATGCTAATCGAAAGTGGTTGTTAATAAGACTTGATCAACCTTATTAATGGATCATTTTTGAGAGGTATATAGTTGATGAATTTAGTAAGCACTACCTTCTGTCCCTACCTTTTGTTTTCTGTTTTTATTACTTAAATAAAATAAAATGCCATGCTTTGTCTGTTTTCTGTTTTTTCCGTGCAATTAAAAAAAGACACAAAAATAAAAGTTCTCAGAATGCTCTGAAAACCTTATACAATTTTTTTCTGAATATTTATGAATTTCTGGTGCAAATAATACCTGAAGGAGGTGCACCAGGTAGGCACAATCCACCTGGGCGTGCCAGCACCCCTAGGTGCGCCCTGGTGGGTGCTGCCCACCTGGTGGGCCCCCTCACTTACTTCTTCCTCCCACACCACACCATTCACCCAGAAAAAATCACCAACACACTCTCTCTCGTGTTCTTGCTCCTGAGACCGTGGATTTCGATCTCTTTGCTCGAAGCTCCGTTTCCAAAACTATTTCAGGGATTTGTTGCTTGGTTTGAGACTCCTCCATATGTCCAATTAGTTTTTGTTTTAGTGGTTTATATTTAGAATAATTAGCTACTCTTGGTGCTGCTGTAGATGAGCTTGCATGATGAATTCTTAGAGCTCTAAGTAGTTTGAATGCTTTCTATGGCCTCTATACATCCTGATAACCCACAAGTATAGGGGATCACAACAGTTTTTGAGGGTAGAGTATTCAACACAAATTTATAGATTTGACACAAGGGGAGCTAAAGAATATTTGAAGGTATTAGCAGCTGAGTTGTCAATTCAACCGCACCTGGAAATTAATTATCTGCAGCAAAGTGATCATTAGCATAGTAATATGATAGTTTTGATAGTAGTGACAGTAGCAATAGTAACAGTAACAGTGATAGCAATATTTTGTAGCAAGTGTGACAGTAGCAGCAGCAGTAGTAACTTAGAAGAAACAATATAAGATAAATTCGTAGGCATTGGATCGGTGACTTGTTGGATGATATTCATCAGGTGACAGTTATAACCTAGGGTGATACAACACTAGCTCCAGTTCATCGATATAATGTAGGCATGTATTCTGTAAATAGTCATACGTGCTTTATTAAAAGAACTTGCATGACATCTTTTGTCCTACCCTCCCGTGGTAGGGGGTCCATATTGGAAACTTAGGGATATTAAGGCCTCCTTTTAATAGAGAACCGGAACAAAGCATTAACACATAGTGAATACATGAACTCCTAAAACTACGTTCATCACCGAGAGTGGGCCCAGTTGTTGTCACTCCGGGGTTGTCAGATCGTAACGGTAGTAGGTGACTATAACTTGCAAGATTGGATCCAGAACATGGATATAACAACGAATTCATAAACGGTTCGGATATGAATTCATGGCACCGGGCCCAAAGTGACAAGCATTAAGCATAGCAAAGTCATAGCAACACCAATCTAAGAACATAGTGGATACTAGGGATGAGGCCCTAACAAAACTAACACGATTACATGATGAATCTCATCCAACTCCTCACCGACCAGTGAGCCTACGAAGGAATTACTCACTCCCGATGGGGAGCATCATGGAATTGGCAATGGAGATGGGTTGGTGATGACGAAGAACGAAGATCCCCCTCTCTGGAGCCCCAAACAGACTCCAGATCTGCCCTCCGGAGGAAGAACATGGCTTGGCGGCGGCTCCGTCTCGTGGATCGCGCTAATTCTTTCTCCCTGATTTTTTATGGAAATATGTGATTTTATAGTATCAGGGGGGTCGTCTATGGGGCCACCAGGTGGGTACAACCCACCTGGGACGCCAGGAGAGGGGGGCGCACCCTGGTGGGTGGTACCCACCCAGGTGCCCCTCCCCGGAAGGTCTTGGCTCCAGAAATTCTTATTATTCATATAAAACATCCTCGCAAAGTTTCGTTCCATTCTGAGAACTTTTATTTCTGCACAGAAACAACACCATGGTAGTTCTGCTGAAAACAACGTCATTCCAGGGTTAGTTTTATTCAAATCATGCAAATTAGAGTCCAAAACAAGAGGATAAGCGTGAGAAAAAGTAGATACATTGGAGACGTATCACATCCCTATGAGTAGTTGCTATCAATCTTGTGAAGTTTTGTTGAGAAAAATTTTGTGGACTATTTTTTTTAGAATTTTGTTCATATGAAAAAGATGAATATCTTCAGGAAGTTTGCTTCCAAGAATAATTCCAAGGGGTTATTGGGCAGTCTTCTGACAATGTTCTTCATACCCCCAGGTTGGCGGAACTACGGCCGTGTGAGTGGCCGGACAATGATTTCATGGAAGAGGCCAGAATCCCCCAAGAGTTCGACCAATATGCTGCTAACGCCGGCCTCACCAACTTCATTGCGGCTGAATGCGAACAATACCATCCCCTCACAAATTCCTTTGTGCAAAACTTTCAGTTTCATTCTAGGGATAATCCTCCTGAGGTGTCATTTAACTTATATGCTGAACCCCGCCGAATTCCACTTACTGAATTTTGTGACATATGCATGCTTCCTTCTGATGGGGGCTTGGTAGAGCCTAGGCCTTCAGAGTTTGATGGTTTTTACCATACTCTGACTGTGGGGGATGAGAGAGGAGTATCGGCCACCACTGTCGCTAGCTTGCAGTTTCCTGCCGTGCATTATTTTGCTTTATTTATCGCAAACTGCTTGTTAGCGAGAGAGAGAAGGAGGGTTCACTTAGTGCCCCAGACTTTGCTGTTTTACATCGCGCACTTTATGGCCATAACACTTTTAGCTTGGGAGCTATTATGGCACGTCGCCTCCACCATAACATATTCAAGGGTAAAATACATGGGGGCATTTATGCTACTCGTTTGGCTACTCACTTCAATGTGCAGACACGCCAACTTGATCACCCCTTACCCAAGGTTTACCTTGACAGAGCATCTATGTTGGACCATCAATTTCTTGATGTCGATAGCCCTGATCTTAACTTACCTTATAATTTAGTTTTTAGTGAGACTACTCGTGATGTTATCCCCTTACCTGCACCTGCTTTGTTTGATTATGTTGCCAGGAACGGATACAGAATCATGCCTGAGGACATTGTCGCTTACCGGAACAACCTGACGGCAGCACAGGCGGAGCCCCAACAGTGGGACCCTATGGTGCCTGCTCCCCAGCACTTCAACATTGGACCTCACGGCTTCTACGACTGGTGATTACCAAGCTAGGCCAAAAGCCTAATCTTGGTGGAGTACGTATACGCACCGACATTACATTCATGTTCACACATTTCATTCCAGTTGTCGGTGTCCACACTTTTTCATTGTATCATCCATGCTTAAATTATTTTTCTCGCTTTCTTCTTGTGTGTTTGAAAAACTTTGAGAAAATCCCATAAATATGTTTCTTGCTTCTTTTTGATTTTATCTGTTTTTAGTTTAAATTGTTGTAGCACTAAAAAGAAAACCCAAAAAGATTTCCTTGTTCTTCTTTTACTTGTTGGGAGCTTTCCCGTGTAAATAGTTTTTCTCATTTTTGCTTTTCCCTTGTTTTGTTTGCTTGCCTTCGAAAAACCAAAAACTCCAAAAATATTTCAGTGTGTTTCTCTGAATTTCTTCTTATTTTATCGAGTCATACCGTGGAGAAGACCATGATGAAAATGTTGAATGGCTCTCATTTGCATTATGTTAATCTAACAAGGAGGCCAAATTACCTTGTCTTCTCCCCTTGAATAACATGTTTGCATATTCTAGCTTAGTCCATGACACTCTTGCACTATTATTATTTCAAATCATTCGGTCATGCAAGTGAAAGGCAATAATGACGATACTAGATGAACTAGCCGTGGCAGAGAGAAACGGGTATGAACTCGACTTTTTCTGTTTTTGTAAATATGTTTAACTTAGTATCCATGCTTCAGCCGATTATGATCAAACATGTTTGCAATGACAATTAGAGATTATAATTTCTCATGCCATGCATTGAAGGAAATATGGCCTAAAGGCAATAATAAAGTTATTATTTATTACGCTAATTCATAATAAATGTTTATTATTGATGCTAGAATTGTATTAATCGGAAACTTAGTACATGTGTGAATACATAGACAAAACATATAGTCCCTAGTATGCCTCTACTTGACTAGCTCGTTAATCAAAGATGGTTATGTTTCCTAACCATAGACATGTGTTGTCATTTGATGAACGGGATCACATCATTAGGAGAATGATGTGATGGACATGACCCATCCGTTAGCTTAGCATTTTGATCGTGTTAGCTTCATTACTACTGCTTTCTTCATGACTTATACAAGTTCCTCAAACTATGAGACTATGCAAATCCCAAATACCGGAGAAACACTTTGTGTGCTACCAAACATCACAACGTAAGGTGTCTCCGAAGGTGTTTGTTGGGTTGGCATAGATCGAGATTAGGATTTGTCACTCCGTGTTTCGGAGAGGTATCTCTGGGCCCTCTCGGTAATACTCATCACTATAAGCCTTGCAAGCATTGTAACTACTGAGTTAGTTGCAGGATGAAGTATTAGGAACGAGTAAAGAGACTTGCCGGTAACGAGATTGAACTAGGTATTGAGATACCGACGATCGAATCTCGGGAAAGTAACATACCGACGACAAAGGGAAGAACGTATGTTGTTATGCGGTTTGACCGATAAAGATCTTCGTAGAATATGTAGGAACCAATATGAGCATCCAGGTTCCGCTATTTGTTATTGACTAGAGACGTGTCTCGGTCATATCTACATAGTTCTCGAACCCGTAGGGTCCGCACGCTTAACGTTCGATGATGATTATATTATGAGTTTATGTGTTTTGATGTACCGAAGGTAGTTCGGAGTTCCTGATGTGATCACGGACATGACGAGGAGTCTCTAAATGGTCGAAACATAAATATTGATATATTGGAAGCCTATGTTTGGACATCGGAATGGTTCAGGGTGAGTTCGCGCATATACCGGAGTACCGGGAGGTTACCGGAACCCCCGAGAAGTATATGGGCCTTATTGGGCCCTAGAGGGAGAGACGAGGAGGTGGCTAGGTGGAGGGCGCCCCCAAGCCCAATCTGAATTGGGTGGGGGGTCGGGCCCCCTTTGCTTCTTCCCTCTCTCCCCCTTCCTTCTCTCCTAGTCAAACTAGGGAAGGGGGGGAGTCCTACTCCCGGTGGGAGTAGGACTCCTCCAGGGCGCGCCATAGAGGGCCGACCCTCCCCTGTGATGCCCGGATAATTAAGCTGCAGTAACCCTGTACTAATGATGCCATGTCACCTCCATTACAGTTACTAATCTCGCGTTAGTTCGAAACTGATTCAAATCCAAATTCAAAATCAAACAAACAATAAAAGTTTTCCAATCTTAAAACTAAAATGTTCGGCGAGAGCCAAATAATGCATAAGTAATAGTGGTGGAGGAACCAACCTCTTTGAAAGTGTTTGATTGTCCTAAAGTAAATAAAATAGTAGCAAAATAATTAATTAAATGCTTTTTACAATTAATAAATTATTAAACTATTCTATCTAGTTGCCCAAACTTATGTGGCAGTAGTATAATTGTTTGGACTAAGTTAGGGACTACTTTTATAAATTATAAATCTAAAATAAAAGTGAAACTAAAAGTAATAGAAAAGAAAGAAAAGAAAAAAAAACAAAAGGAGAAAACCTCCCGTCTTGTTGGGCCTCGGCACAGCTGGCCGACCGGCCGGCCCAGCCGCCCCCATCTCTGGCGTACCAGGCCACTACCCCGACCGCAAAGCCTAAAACACCCACACCCCGATTCCCCCACAACCCTCGCTCTCTCCCCAATCTGATCTGGATCGGGGCACGACCCCATCACCGTCCTTGTGCCGTGGCCTCGCCACCGGAGATGGACGGATCCTCGAGGCCCTGTTGAGGATCTGGCCTACCTCGCCTCCTCCTTGCCATGGCCGGCCCCGAGCGCCGCGCCTGCAGCAGCACCGCCATCGCGGCCACCTCGTCGCTCGAAGCTCCCTCGCCGGCCTGCTTCCTCCACGTCACTGTCATCCCCGTCGACCACCCCGACCCCCGCTGCCTTTTCCCTCTATCGGCCCCATGAGATCCGCCCCTCCTCCTCCTTCCCCTATTCTCGTGCACGCAAGCCCACGGCCACGCACACGCCCACGGCCACGCATGCACGCGCGCGCCCCTCACGACCCGGTCCCCGCCTGCCGCTCCCCGCGTGCGGCCGTGCTTGCCTCGCGCCCCGTGCTTGCTACTGCTGCTTCTCCTGCGCGCGCCTACTACTTTGGCCGCCCCGCTCGCGTGCTGCCCCGCGTCTGCACCGACGTGCTTTCCCGCCCGCTGGTGCCCCACTTCCCCCCGGCGCCACTGCTCCTCTCCTGCGCCGCCGCGCGCCGTCGCCGGCTCAGTCCGCCACTGTCCCCACTGCTGCGCACGTCACACGGCCCCCCTGCTCCCCCGTGCCGCCCTCTGCTGGTGCCCTCCGCGGCCGGCTTGCCGTGGCTGCGCTCCGGGAAACCACCAGCAGCCCGCGCCATGGGTTTGTCGTTCGGGCGCCCCTGTGGGCTGGCGCCCATCGCCCTTCGCCCGCACCGCCCGTTCGGGCGCACCCGATCCGCTATGCCCCTGGGGTCTGTGACAAACAGGCCCCACGCCCCAAACGAAAATTAAAATAATAATAATAATTGAAATAAATAAATAATTAAAATAAATAAATAAATAATTACTTAATTAACTTAATTATTCCTGATTAGATTAACCTAATCACTAGTTAACTTAATTAAACCCTAATTAGTGTGATCAGTCAATGACATGCGGACCCCACATGTCAGTTTGACACAGTCAACACCTTGTTGACGGCTGATGTCATGCCGACATCATGCTGATGTAGTAATGCTGATTTTGAATTAATTTAGTAATAATAATTTATAAAATGATTTAAAACTTTAAAAATTAATATAAAATAATCTGTAACTCGGATGAAAATACTTTGTACATGAAAGTTGCTCTGAACGACGAGACGAATCCGGATACACAACCGTTCGTCCGCCACACATCCCTATGGTAGAAAACACACAACTTTCACCCTCTAGTTCATCTGTCCGAAAACGCAAAACACAGAGGATACTTTTCCGGATGTTTTCCCCCTTTGCCGGTACCACCTACTGCCGTGTTAGGGCACACCTAGCATCGCTCATTGCCATATCATGTATCGTCATGCTTATGTTTGTATTGTATTTATTGTTTCTTCCCCCTCTTCTCTCTGATAGACTACAAGACCGATGTTGCTGCTCCCCAGTTTGACTACGAAGTTGACGACCCCTCCTTCTTGCCAGAGCAACCAGGCAAGCCCCCCTGATCACCAGATACCGCCTATTCTTCCCTCTACTGCTTGCACTAGAGTAGTGTAGCATGTTACTGTTTCGATTAATCCTATTCTGTTGCATAGACTGTCATTGTTGCTACATCTGTTGATACCTTACCTGCAATCCTAAATGTTGTATAGTATATACCCGTGATCACTCGGGAGGTGATCACGGGTATATACTATACATACATACTATTCAGGTGGTGACTAAAGTCGGGTCGGCTCGTTGAGTACCCGCAAGTGATTCCGATGTGGGGGCTGGAAGGATAGGTGGCTCCATCCCGGTAGAGGTGGGCTCGGGTTCCCGAGGGCCCCCGACTGTTACTTTGTGGCGGAGTGACAGGGTAGGTTGAGACCACGTAGGAGACAGGTGGGCCTGGCCCTGGTCGGCGTCCACAGTTACTTCAAAATAACAAGCTTAACGAGATCTTGGTATTTGATCTGAGTCTGGCCACTGGCCTATATGCACTAACCAACTACGCGGGAACAGTTATGGGCACTCGACGTCGTGGTATCAGCCGAAGCCTTCTTGACGTTAGCGACTGAGCGGCGCGCACCGGGTTGGATTGCGTAATGCAACTTCCTTTGTAATGGAGGTTGCTAGGTCTGCTCACCGGCCGTGTACGCAACGTGCAGGTGTGCAATGGGCGATGGGCCCAGACCCCCGCGCGCATAGGATTTAGATCGGCGTGCTAACCTCTCTGTTGTGCTTAGGTAGCGCGGCGACGTGTTGATCTTCCGAGGCCGGGCATGACCCAGGAAAGTGTGTCCGACAAGAGGGATCGAGCGTGTTGGGCTATGTGGTGCACCCCTGCAGGGAAGTTTATCTATTCGAATAGCCGTGTCCCTCGGTAAAAGAATGACTCGGAGTTGTACCTTGACCTTATGACAACTAGAACGGGATACTTAATAAAACACAACCAGACAAGTTCCAGAGACAACCCAGTGATTGCTTTTCCACAGGGTGACGAGGGGAGGATCGCCGGGTAGGATTATGCTATGCAATGCTACTTGGAGAACTTCAATCTACTCTTTTCTACATGCTGCAAGACGGAGGCTGCCAGAAGCATACTCTTCGATAGGACCAGCTATCCCCCTCTTATTCTGGCATTCTGCAGTTTAGTCCACCAATATTGCCTCTTTACACATATACCCATGCATATGTAGTGTAGATCCTTACTTGCGAGTACTTTGGATGAGTACTCACGGTTGCTTTGTTCCCTCTTTACCCCCTTTTTCCTCTTCTTCTCGGATGCTGCAACCAGACGTTGGAGCCCAGGAGCCAGACGCCACCGTCGACGACGACTCCTACTACTACGTGCAGGCTGCTGACGACGACCATGAGTAGTTTAGGAGGATCCCAGGCAGGAGGCCTGCGCCTCTTTCGATCTGTATCCCAGTTTGTGCTAGCCATCTTATGGCAACTTGCTTAACTTATGTCTGTACTCAGATATTGTTGCTTCCGCTGACTCGTTTATGTTCGAGCACTTGTATTCGATCCCTCGAGGCCCCTGGCTTGTAGTATGATGCTTGTATGACTTATTTTATTTTTAGAGTTGTGTTGTGATATCTTCCCGTGAGTCCCTAATCTTGATCGTACACATTTGCGTGCATGATTAGTGTATGATTGAATCGGGGGCGTCACAAGTTGGTATCAGAGCCGACTGCTTGTTGGAATCCCCTTTTCACACTCCTTGGCTGAAGTCGAGTCTAGACATTGCAAAGCTTTTTACTAACTTGGCTGTGCGGCTTACGGGCCCACGTCGCCATTGGGTGGTATTAAGATCTTTTACTCCTCGTCTATACTCTGGGATTCTGATCTCTCTTCTATTCGGGTTAAATGATTTTGCTAACTCTAACTCTAGGTTCTCGTAACTATTTCTCCCAAAGAGCCCTCATTCCGGAAGATCACCTGCTTCGATAGAAGATTCTGAGGATATCCCTTGATATTTCCCCGAGACCCTTGTGCTCATCGCCTTTGCATTTCACTGCCACCGATGTATTCCTATGGATACCTGCATGCACTTGTTATTCTCATGATCATTTCTCGTCGCTCTTGTTGTTACAAGATGCCTCAAACTATTCTCCATTGTCCCGAGAATCCTTTGAGGTTACTGTCTTGCAGTTTTATTTCGCATGAAAAACCTTATGGGTTTTTTCCTCACATTTATCGAGGATTCGTTCTTCTCAATTGTTCATGTGTCTCACTAAATTCTTTGGAATACTTTTCAATCTTTCGAAAACCCTCTGCATGTTGTTATTCTTGAAATTCTTGCCTGCTTGCATTATGGTTAATTCCATATGACTAGTAGTCCTTGATAACATCCCTTGTCTTAGTCATTTTGAGCCTATTGATTCAATATGTGCGTACGCATGCAGTCATCAGGTTATCCTTTTTAAAATTATCTTTCCGACTCAGACGTCATTCCGGACATGAGTTGGTTCTTGGCAATTCAAACCTTTATTGATTGTCCAGCTAAGTGTTTTCAAATTATCCATCCTTGATCAGAGCGTCTGCTTCTGATCCTTCATTTTGGAAACAATAATTTCTTTATATTTAAGCATCAGACTAATCAAGTGATTCTTGAATCAGATGCCTCTGCATTCTTTCTTCCTCTGAGTGAGTACTGATACTCACATCAGCTCAGTTGTGGATCGTCCGATCCATTGTTGGATTGTTATCCGACAGTGTCCTTCATATTCAATCACCTTGTGAGCTCTTCCCTTGATACATAGTGCCTTTGGTAAATTGTATCCTCTGCTTGGCCAACCATGCTCTGCTTTCGAGCTTGTGTATTTACCTTTGAAACTTGTGGTATATGTTACTATGATGCCCGATGAGTTGAACCTATGCCTTCCCCTAATCCGTGAGAACCTGAAAGTTTTCACAAGTGATACTCTTCTGGTGTGCTACCAGATAAAATTCCAACACCACAATTTTATCAAAGCGAGAGGTGAATGAAATGATATGCATTAAAGAAGTGGGAGTCGACCTTGAACTTTGTGTTCATGCTCATGAAAATGATGTAGACCGTCTCGGAAGCTTCTTGCAAAATGATTATCCAGCTGTATGATTCTTTCGGTATTCTTGAAATTGATTCCTTACAGTTATGGTTCTGACCATGCTATCCTGATATGATATATCTGATGGGAATTCAATCCAGTGCCTCATCTATTTTTGGCAAGGTTGAAGTATCTACTGTCATAGGTCAATTACCGGGTTCTACTTCTATCATGTTCTACCTTCGAGTATTACCCCCTGATATCTCGAAGATGTCTTGCCATTGCACCACATCTTATTAACTTTGTTGAAGTAATGTCTTTCCTTGTCGTAATCACTCTATGGGTTCTGGGTTGTTGTCAACCGAGGACACCGACTAGTGAAATTATCCCACACTACAAATCAAATACCCCTAGTATTTGTACTAGGAAATTCTGAACTCAATTAGGTCATTCCTAGACTATCCGCTGCATCGTGGTCTTGCTATCTTTGACTGTGCTACCTCGTCCTTCTCTGGTGCATGAATTCTTCAGTGTGTGAGCACGACTTTTGTCGAGCTTTCAACATCATGTTGCTTGTCTTGAAAGGCAACTTTGGTTCTGAGCTTGCATCTTATATATTGATCCTATAACTTGTCACTTCGTCATTCCCTTGCTTGTTGCCATTGTTGTTTGATTGCATCCTCTCGAAACCTCCCAGCAAATGTGTCGGATCACCTTGAACACATTGACTTCTTCCAAGATGTTAACTGTGTTCATGATGAGAAATTGATGTCTACTACACAACCTTCTCCTTGTAGACGTTGTTGGGCCTCCAAGTGCAGAGGTTTTTAGGACAGTAGCAAATTTCCCTCAAGTGGATGGCGTAAGGTTTATCAATCCGTGGGAGGCATAGGATGAAGATGATCTCTCTCAAACAACCCTGCAACCAAATAACAAAGAGTCTCTTGTGTCCCCAACACACCCAATACAATGGTAAATTGTATAGGTGCACTAGTTCGGCGAAGAGATGGTGATACAAGTGCAATATGGATGGTAGATATGATTTTTTTAATCTGAAATTATAAAAACAGCAAGGTAGCAAGTGATAAAAGTGAGCGTAAATGGTATTAATGCCAGGAAACAAGGCCTAAGGTTCATACTTTCACACTTTCACTAATGCAAGTTCTATCAACAATAATAACATAACTGGATCATATAACTATCCCTCAACATGCAACAAAGAGTCACTCCAAAGCAACTAATAGCGGAGAACAAACAAAGATATTATGGTAGGGTACGAAACCACCTCAAAGTTATCCTTTTAGATCTATCTATCAACAATCCGTAGTGAAATAACATGAAGCTATTCTTTCCGTTCAATCTATCATAGAGTTCATACTAGAATAACACCTTAAGACACAAATCAACCAAAATGCTAATGTCACCTAGATACTCCATTGTCACCTCAAGTATCCGTGGTTATGATTATACGATATGCATCACACAATCTCAGATTCATCTATTGAACCAACACAAAGTCCTTCAAAGAGTGCCCAAAGTTTCTACCGAAGAGTCAATAGGAAAACATGTGGCAACCCCTATGCATAAGTTCACAAGGTTACTGAACCCGCAAGTTGGTCACCAAAACATACATCAAGTAGATCACATGAATATCCCATTGTCACCAGAGATAAGCACATGCAAGACATACATCAAGTGTTCTCAAATCCTTAAAGACTCAATCCAATAAGATAACTTCAAAGGGAAAACTCAATCCATTACAAGAGAGTAGATGGGGAGAAACATCATAAGGTCCAACTATAATAGCAAAGCTCGCGATACATCAAGATCGTGCCAAACCAAGAACACGAGAGAGAGAGATCAAACACATAGCTACTGGTACATACCCTCAGCCCCGAGGGTGAACTACTCCCTCCTCATCACGGAGAGCGCTGGGATGATGAAGATGGCCACCGGTGAGGGATCCCCCTCCGACGGGGTGCCGGAACAGGGTCCCGATTGGTTTTTGGTAGCTACAGAGGCTTGCGGCGGCGGAACTCCCGATCTATTGTGCTCCTCGGAGGTTTCAGTATTTATAGGATTTTTTGGCATAGGTTTCACGTCAGAGGGGGTCTCCGGGCTGTCCACGAGGCAGGGGGCGTGCCCTAGGGGGTGGGTGTGGCCCCTACCCTCGTGGGCAGCCCGGGACTCTTTTGTCCCAACTCTTGCACTCTTGGGGCTTCTTTTGGTCCATAAAAATTCGTCAAAAATTGGCACGTCAATTGGACTCCATTTGGTATTCCTTTTCTGTAAAACTCAAAAACAAGAAAAAAACAGAAACTAGCACTGGGCTCTAGGTTAATAGGTTAGTCCCAAAAATCATATAAAATAGCATGTAAATGCATATAAAACATCCTAGATGGATAATATAATAGCACGAATACTTCATAAATTATAGATACATTGGAGACGTATCAGCATCCCCAAGCTTAATTCCTTCTCGTCCTCGAGTAGGTAAATGATAAAAGAAATAATTTATGAAGTGTGAATGCTAGCAGGTGCATAAGTTTGATCAATGATAATTTCACCTTTTCTAGCATCATTTATGTCATAACAGTAGCTCATCTCATAAAACTTTTCATGATCAAGTAACAAGTTATTCACATGTTAAAGCATAGACCATAAACTTTCTTGAAAACTAGCAAACTTCATTCTCAGTCATTAAACAATTACAATTCATCTCATTTTTAGGTAGGGTCTATGTCAGAGTTTTGGTTTAGCAAACTCCACATACTCAACTATCATTTAGTCTTTCACAATTGCTAACACTCACGTGGTATTTATGGGTCCAAAGTTTTAATCGAACACAGAGAAAGATATGGGCTTATAGTTTCGCCTCCCAACCTTTTACCTCAAGGGTAATGTCAACAATAATAATTTATGAATGCCTACATCCAAGTGGATATATATATCCGGATTACCCCAACACAAAGTGCTTTCCAAAGGAAAAAATGTAAAAAGGAAAGGTGTTGATCACCATGACTCTTGTATAAGGGTAGAAGATAAAAGTAAAAGATAGGACCTTCACAGAGGGAAGCAGAGGTTGTCATGCGCTTTTATGGTTGGATGCACAAAATTTTAATGCAAAAGAACATCACTTTATATTGCCACTTGTATATGGACATTTATTATGCAGTCCATCGCTTTTATTGCTTCCATAACAAGATCGTATAAAGCTCATTTTCTTCACACTAATAAGTCATACATATTTAGAGAGCAATTTTTATTGCATGCACCGATGACAACTTACCTGAAGGATCTTACTCAATCCATAGGTAGGTATGGTGGACTCTCATGGCAAAACTGGTTTAAAGGATATTCGGAAGCACAAGTAGAATATCTACTTAGTGCAAATAATTTGGCTAGCATGAGGGAGAAAGGCAAGCTCAACATGTTGGATGATCCAAGACAATATAACTTTTCAGATATAGGAAAACATAACCCATTACGTTGTCTTCCTTGTTCAACATCAACCTTTTAGCATGTCATATTTTAATGAGTGCTCAAAACTAGAAAAGATTTCCATGATAGTATATTTATATGTGAAATCTCTCTTCCTTCAATATTCTTTCATGAATTGTTCAAGTGACCAATACAATGTTTGCTAACCTTCAATAAATTTACAACCTCTACTTCTTATATGTGAAGTCATTACTCCCCATGGGATAAGCATATGAAACATACATAATTTCAGAATTATGACAATCAATTCATTCAACAATTTACTCATAGGATATAAGTGAAGCACACGAGTAAATGACAAACTACTTCAAAAAGATATAAGTGAAGAACAATGAGTAGTTAAATAATTATGTAGCTATGTGAAGACTCTCTGTCATTTAAGAATTTTGGATCTTGGTATTTTATTCCAACAGCAAGCAAAACAAAACAAAATGACATTGCAATGGTAGCTCAACTCATGTGAAGAAGCAAAAACTTAGGTTCAACCAATACTAACCGATAATTGTTGAAGAAGAAAGGTGGGATGCCTACCGGGGCATCCCCAAGCTTAGATGCTTGAGACTTCTTGAAATATTATCTTGGGGTGCCTTGGGCATCCCCAAGCTTGAGCTTTTGTGTCTCCTTAATTCCTTTTATATCGCGGTTTCCTAAATCTTGAAATCTTCATCCACACCAAACTCAACAAGAACTCGTGAGATAAGTTAGTATAAACCAATGCAAAAGCCTTATCATTTTCTACTATAACAAATTACTAACATTATTGTTAAACATTGCATACTAAATTTCTCTGCATATTTAATACTCCTATCCTCAAATAGAATCATTAAACAAGCAAGCATATGCAAACAATGCAAATATAACAGCAATCTGCCAAAACAGTATAGTCTGTAAAGAATGTAAGATTCATCATACTTACCTAACTCCAAAAATTATAAGAAAAATAGTAAGCTGTATTTATCATATCTAATTATGCAAAAATATTCAACATTATATCACTCTCTTACTTTTCTAGAAATTTTTTTGCAACAACGGTAAACTTTCTGTTTTGAAACAGCAACATGTATACTTGCAAAATAAGCATGATAAAGGCTATCCTTGAAATTTTTATTGAAAATATAGATGCAAAACATTATTCTAAATAACAGCAAGCAAATAGTAACAAAATAAAATGACGCTCCAAGCAAAACACATATCATGTGGTGAATAAAAATATAGCTCCAAGTAAAGTTACTGATGAACGAAGACGAAAGAGGGGATGCCTTCCGGGGCATCCCCAAGCTTAGGCTCTTGGTTGTACTTGGATATTACCTTGGGGTGCCTTGGGAATCCCCAAGATTAGGCTCTTGACACTCCTTATTCCATAGTCCATCAAATCTTTACCCAAAACTTGAAAACTTCACAACACAAAACTCAACACAAAACTCGTAAGCTCCGTTAGTATAAGAAAAATAAATCACCACTTAGGTACTGTTGTGAACTCATTATAAATTCATATTGGTGTAATATATACTGTATTCCAACTTCTCTATGGTTCATACCCTCTGATACTACTCATAGATTCATCAAAATAAGCAAACAACACAATGAAAACAGAATCTGTCAAAAACAGAACAGTCTGTAGTAAAATGTATCAAACGTATACTTATGGAACTTAAACAATTCTTAAATAAATTGGTGGACCTGAGGAATTTGTATATTAATCATCTTCAAAAAGAATCAACCTAAAATCACTCTCCAGTAAACAATGGCAGCTAATCTCGTGAGCGCAAATGTTTCTGTTTTTTACCGCAAGATCATAAAGACTTCACCCAAGTCTTCCCAAAGGTTCTACTTGGCACAATTCTAATTAAAACATAAAAACACATCTAAACAGAGTCTAGATGAATTATTTATTACTAAACAGGAACAAAAAGCAAGGAACAGAAATAAAATTGGGTTGCCTCCCAACAAGCGCTATCGTTTAACGGCCCTAGCTAGGCATGATGATGACAATGATGCTCACATAAAAGGTAAGAATTGAAACATAACGGGAGCATCATGAAGCATATGACTAGCACATTTAAGACTAACCCACTTCCTATGCATAGGGATTTTGTGAGCAAAGAACTTATGGGAATAATAATCAACTAGCATAGGAAGGCAAAACAAGCATAGCTTCAAGATTTTCAACACATAGAGAGGAAACTTGATATTATTGCAATTCCTACAAGCATATGTTCCTCCCTCATAATAATTTTCAGTAGCATCATGAATGAATTCAACCATATAACCAGCACACAAAGCATTCTTTTCATGATCTACTTGCATAGAAAATTTACTACTCTCCACATGTAACGCCCCAGATATACTTTCCATATTTGTATCCAACTCTTGCCGTCTCCGGCGCTAAGTTATATTTATTTCTCGGGTTCGGGTCTTTGTCTCCGTGTGTTGTTTTCGTTTTCATGAATTTCATACCATGTCATCTCGTGCATTGCATTTTGCATACATGTTCATCTCATGCATTCGAGCATTTTCCCCGTTGTCCGTTTTGCATTCCGGCGCTTCGTTCTCCTCCGGTGGCCATTTCTAGCTTTCTTTCGTGTGTGGGGATTAAACATTTCCGGATTGGACCGAGACTTGCCAAGCGGCCTTGGTTTACTACCGGTAGACCGCCTGTCAAGTTTCGTATCATTTGGACTTCGTTTGATACTCCAACGGTTAACCGAGGGACCGAAAAGGCCTCGTGTGTGTTGCAGCCCAACACCCCTCCAAATTTGGCCCAAAACCCACCAAACTCTGCTCCATGTCCTAGAGCGTTCGATCACGATCGCGTGGGCGAAAACCGCACCTCATTTGGACTCTCCTAGCTCCCTCTATGCCTATTTATACCCCCTCCATTCGGATCTCTTCTTCCCCCGTCCGAAACCCTAGTTT